>NC_134893.1:2005716-2100716 GCF_041734735.1 Babylonia areolata
CATACCCAGTTAGAGAGACATGGAGAGAGACACAGATACAGCCATACCCAGTTAGAGAGACATGGAGAGAGACACAGATACAGCCATACCCAGTTAGAGAGACATGGAGAGAGAGACAGGCAGACTGGTATAGAGAGAGACATGGAGAGAGACAGGCAGACAAGTATAAGAGGGACATACAAGACAAGACAAGACAAAACAAATTCTTTATTTCGAGGATGTGCTTTTCTACATCCAGTCCCCGCCCTGAATATGGTCTACACCACACAATACTAAATAAGGTTGTTCAGAGGAGGACAAAATTCAAAAAAAATTATCTTAAAAAAATCACACACACACACACACACACACACACACACACACACACACACACACACACACACACACACACACACACACACATGGCATACAGGCATAAGCATGGTGTTTGTAAAATGCACAGGTAAAAATGAACAAAATGAAAGAAACAAACACACACAACACACACCGCACTACAGACCAGAGGGGGGATGGAGGGTGAGGAAGGTTCTGTCAACCATACACATCTGACAAACAGTATCACTAAAATGAACGATTTACATAACACATTATGGCATCAGGTGGGAAAGGCAATGTTTTTTGAAGGTGGTTGGGCAATGGTGTTGTTTAATTGTTTCTGGGAGTGAGTTCCATAGGGTGGCGCCTGAGTAAACCAGACTGGATTTGAACAAGTCAATTCTTGGGATTGGGATATGGACTTTGGGGCGGCTCTTTGATGAATTTACAGAAACTTTGTCTATTAATGTTGGTGGTGGATTACCTGTCATAATCTTTTGCATCATGATTCCTTTATTGTACTCTGATCTACGGTTTAGTTGGAGAATATTCGCTTGTTTATAGTCTGAGTCTAAAAGGGTAGTCTTTTTAGTACCAGCTTGAGCCCTTGTTTATGAAGATTCTGTAATGGCTTCATGGTCTTCGCACTTGCGGAGTCCCATAGTGTTGATGCATAGTCTATTGTAGACTGGATATGTGCTTGAAAAAAATAGTTTCCGTGAGTGAAGGTCAAGGAAATGATTGATTTTGGATAGTTGATGGGTTTTCTGGGCTGTCTACGAAGAGAGAGACAGGCAGACATACAGATGTACAGAGACAGAGAGAGACAGACAGACATATACTGAGAGACAGACAGGCAGTGGCAGTGTGTGTGTGTGTGTGTGTGTGTGTGTGTGTGTGTGTGTGTGTGTGTGAGAGAGAGAGAGAGAGAGAGAGAGAGAGAGAAAGAGAGAGTGTGTGTGTGTCATGTCATGTGTGTGTGTCAGTGTCTGACACAAATCACGCAACCAGAATTCCAATAACACAGTGTTTAGCATTTGCTCTTAATATGATTATTATCATGGAAATTCATATTGGTATTGTGATTTAAGTTATAACCGTAAGTAATCGTTCCAAAGCATTGTAAATGTAGAACGCTAGCTGCAATACGCAAAACAATCTCATTCCAAGATGACATTAGCAAATGGATTGTAAAGCGACATGGACTACAGAGACAGAGATGAACACACAAACAGACATGCAGACAGAGAAATGGAAGAACATGGGATCTCCACATCACAGCGTTTTGCTGTTTGTGCAGAAAAGGCTGCAAGTTGGCATCTTTCAGAGCCAGAGTAGAATGCTGCCATGAGTGTGTGTGTGTGTGTGTGTGTGTGTGTGTGTGTGTGTGTGTGTGTGTGTGTGTGTGTGTGTGTGTGTGTGCTCGTGCCTGTGTGTGTGTGTGTGTGTGTGTGTGTGTACGTGCGTGCGTGCGTGCGTGCGTGCGTGCGTGTGTGTGTGTGTGTGCTCGTGCCTGTGTGTGTGTGTGTGTGTACGTGCGTGCGTGCGTGTGTGTGTGTGTGTGTCTGTGCTCGTGACTCTGTGTGTGTGTGTGCGTGCGTGCGTGCGTGCGTACGTGCGTGCGCTTGTGTGTGTGTGTGTGTGTGTGTGTGTGTGTGTGTGTGTGTGTGTGAGCTGGGAAGACACTTCCTGGGTGTGAATCGATACATCGTGATATCTAAGCAAGTCCTGAGGGTTGTGGCTTCCTTAAAAAATAAAAAAAAAGAACGCCTTGTAACTCTGTGTGTGTGTGTGTGTGTGTGTGTGTGTGTGTGTGTGTGTGTGTGTGTGTGTGTGTGTGTGTGTGCGCGCGCGCGCGCGCGCGCGCGCGTGCGTGTGTTTGCTTTATGTCTGTCTTCGTGAATGTCTGTGTGCGTGCTTCCGCATTGTCTCTGTCTCTGTTTACCTGTCTGTCTGTTCTTTCTGTCTGTCCTTCTGTCCGTCTGTCTGTCCTTCTGTCCGTCTGTCTGTCTGTCTGTCTGTCTGTATCTCTCTCTCTCTCCTCCCTGTCTCGCCCTCACTGTCATTTGGTTTCATCTGTGTGTCAGTATGACTGTTTGTCTGCGTGATAAATATCACGAATCTCTCCCTGTCTCTCTGTCTCTCTCTGTCTCTCTCTCTCTCTTATACCCCAGCGATAGGTGGAAAAAAAAGCATATGTTTTGCTTATCTGATTACCCAGCTAAAATAAAACTTCGTGTATATATATATTTTAATAATATCATGCTTCTATCTATCTATCTATCTATCTATCTATCTATCTATCCATCTGTTTATCAATCTATCTATCTATCTATCTATCTATCTATCTATCTATCCATTTGTTTATCAATCTATCTATCTATCTATCTATCTATCTATCTATCTATCTATCTATCTATCCATCTGTTTATCAATCTATCTATCTATATTTCTATCTATCCATCTATCAATCAATCTTGTATGTGACACGCACGCACACACACACACACACACACACACACAACACACACACACGCACACACACACAGGCGCACACACACACACACACACACACACACACACACACACACACACACACACACACACACACACACACACACACACACACACACACACACGCACACAGAGATAGTCCCTTTCTGTTTCTCTGTCTCTCTCTCTCTCTAACACGTAAATCCCCCTCCCCCCACTCACGCACACATACACACATAGTGTCTACCTATCTATCTGTCCGTCTATCTATCTATCTATCTATCTATCTATCTATGTATCTATCTGTCCGTCTATCT
Source organism: Babylonia areolata (assembly GCF_041734735.1). Classification (NCBI taxonomy): domain Eukaryota; kingdom Metazoa; phylum Mollusca; class Gastropoda; order Neogastropoda; family Buccinidae; genus Babylonia; species Babylonia areolata. Next base: position 2,008,842 of record NC_134893.1, read on the forward strand.
ATCTATCTCACGCACTTTATTTCCGAGTCCAACCAGAGAAGTACTGACCTTGTATCAGCCAGCGTCAGCACTTCCTTCACCTTCCCGCTGCACGGCAAAGGGATCACATGTTACGTCTGTAACAACATCTCTCTGTCTTTCTGTCTGTCTCTTTGTCTGTCTGTCTGTCTGTCTGTCTGTCTGTCTGTCTATCTGTAATACTGTCTGTCTGCGTGTCTGTCCACCTGTCTATCTGTTGATGTTTTGTTTTTTTTTTGTTTGCTTTTGTTGTTTTTTTGTTTTTTTTTAAACTTTTTTTTTAATTTTCCAAAAACATGTATACAATACAGAGAATAGTATGAACCAAACCGTATACAACGAACAGTAGCATCTTCCACTACAGAGAGATAGATAAGACAAAATAAAACAAAACAGGCTATAGCAAGGCAAAACAAATCTGTAACAACAACATCAACAGCAATAACAACAACAACAAGCAAATAAACAAACAAACACACACACAAAAACAAAAAAAACAAACAAACAAAAAAATAAATAAAAAAAAATAAAAAGAAGAAAGGAAGATTTGTCCAATCATTCAATCAATCAATACTTACATCTTAATGATTGTAGTAATCATGGTGATTTAAGATGACATTAATAGTAAATAGCCTAGACCAGTTGTGACATAGCAACAGCATCAAATGTATCAACTATTATAGTAATGGTATATAGGGTAAGGCGAAAGCGAGTGGTGACATTATAATGTCATAATAATAATGATCATGAGTATATCACTTCTGCATTATTGGAAAAGAACACTTGTGATTGGTCACATTGTAAAGACAACAGGAACTATAAAAGTTAAACAAACAAACAAATAATACACATTGAGAAATAAATAAAGACATATTAGTACAAAGTAAGGACTGTTGTATAGAATGGTAACTATGGAACATGTGAAATTATGATTAAGTAACAGTTTCCATAATTGGAAGGTAACTGTTCCACTTTGTACGGAAAGCATGATGGTTCATTAGTATATAAGATGCATGTTCTTCGATTTTGTATCTGTATCTGAGCTGTGTTTTAAATGCATTGAGTTGTGGTGGTTGTTTATTGAATTTGCATTTGTACAGAAAATTTTTGGCAAGTAAAATAATAAAATCTAAAATGTCATCTGTAGCAAATGTGTGTGAGTTTCCAAATAAAACTAATTCTTCACATAATTGGGCATTGTATACATTATTGCATTTGTTATTAATATCAGTTTGGAAAGCAGTCCAAAATCTCTGCACAATCTCACATCTCCAAAAAAGGTGTTCAATGGTTTCTGGATGTGATCCACAGAAGCTACATTTATCATTATGAGAGATATTCATCTGTTTCAGTGATTTGTTTGTTGCAATAATCCTATGAACTAATCTTATTTGAAACCATTTTAAGTTAACATCACTTATTTTGTGTATTTTGTGAAATGTCTGTTTCCAATTAATGTTCAGTTGCAACAAATCGTTCCATTTCTTACAGCATTTAGGGGTCGTATTGTTTTTAACTAGAGTATCATAATAAACTTTTGTTCCTTTTTTCACTGAATATATCATTTGTAATGATTTTCTCATCTGCAAAGCAGTGTTATTATCAATTTTAATGTTTAGGTTTTTTATATAATTTCTAACTGACCTTATGCAACCATTTAAAGTAAGGAAATTTGTTATATTTCCATGCTTTTGACTAAAATCTTCATAGGAAAGGAAACTACTGTCCCTGTGCACTAGATGAGAAATATTCCAGACCCCCTTTTCCATCCAATTTCTGTATGATAAAATCTTACTTCCAATTTTAATATTTTGGTTCAGAAAGATTGGTTCTGCTAAAACTTCTTTACTACTTAATAGTGGGACCTTCTGACAAAATTCTTTGTAGGCTTGGAAAACATGGATCCAGAACTTATTCTTATCATTAGGTGTTGGTAGACAGGGTCCATATCTATCAATATCTTTGATAACTGGATTGCTTTCTTTTATTATTATTGTCCATTTATGGTTTGAAAACTTTAATTTACGTATCCAGCTCAGTTTAAGACCTTTAATAAATTGTTTGATGTCAAACATTCCTAATCCTCCTAATATTGTACTTTTAATTACTGTTTTTCTACTTATTCGATCCTGTTTTTTGTTCCAAATAAACTTGAAACATGCCTTCTGCAGCTCATCAATATATTCATCAGGTGGATTTGGTAGAAACATCCATAACTGGGTTATTTTTGATAAAATCAGTGACTTGAGAACAGCTATCCTTCCTAAAGGGGTAATCGGTCTTTTTATCCATATTCTAAATAACATTCTAATTTCAGACATTTTGTCTTTATAGTTTAATTCCTCACATTCTTCTAAATCAACAGTAAACCACACTCCTAAGATTTTAAATTTTGGTGGGTTCCATACCATTTTTAAATGAGGTAGATATCTAATTTGACATTGTTTTCTGCTACCCAGCCATATTGCTTGAGTTTTACCTGCATTCATATATAATCCTGAAAAACTACTAAACGAGTCAGTTGTCCTTATGATCTCCTCAAACGATATTCTATCTCCTTTGGTCATCAGTTGGGTGTCATCTGCAAACTGTGCAATTTTATGATCTGTATTATTAATATTAATACCTTTAATCAGTTTATTTTCTCTTATCATTATGCCAAGGATTTCAACACATAGAAGAAATAAGTAGGGTGAAATGGGATCACCTTGACGACATCCTCTCTCTACTGGAAACCAAGAAGACGCCGTTCCGTTTACTACTACTGCTGATTTAATATTTTGATAAAAGGTACTTATCCATCTACAGAAGACTGGACCAAATCCAAATGCTTTTAACACTTTCATCATGAAAGTGAAGTCAACAGTATCAAACGCTTTTTCAAAATCTATACAAATCAATAAACCAGGCAACTGCTTTGAATTTAAATAATGAATCATATCATATATTAATCTAATATTGTCACCAATAAATCTGTTAGACATAAATCCTGTTTGGTCATCACTAATTAAAGAGGACAGCACAGACTTAACTCTATTTGCTAAGCAAGAAGATCCAATTTTATAAACAACATTTAATAAAGATATCGGTCTCCAGTTCTTAATAAATTCTCTTGGTTTGTCACCCTTTGGTATACAAATTATTATGCCTTCTTTCTGTGTTTGTGACAGTTCACCTTTCTTCAAACCTTCATTTAGTGACCTGACAATTAAGTATCCAAGATCCTTCCAAAAGAATTTAAAAAATTCGGCAGAAAAGCCGTCAGTACCTGGACTCTTATTGTTCTGCATGCGTTTAAGTGCCTGGGTAGCTTCTTCATAAGTAATTTCACCCTCAAGGTTTTCTATTTCTATATTACTAAGTTTAGGCATTTCCTTAACAATATCTGCTATTTCACATGTTTGAATAAGTCTCTTTTTATATAAATGTTTATAGAAATCGTGAACCTCCTTTAATATTACATTATGTTCATGGATTTCTTCTCCTTTGTCTGTGACTAATTTCTTCATACTCTTATTTACAAAGTGCCTTTTTTCAAGATTACAAAAGTATTTTGATACTTTTTCTCCTTCTGCTATCCATCTGGCCCTTGAACGCATGAGTACTCCTTCCATCTTCTTTTTTCTAATATCTACAAGCTTTAACTTATTCTCTTCTATTCTATCATTTTCTTGACATGTTCTGACATTCCTGCTTTCTAAGTTCTGTATTTCTATTTCTAACTGTTGTTCTTCCTCCTCTGTTTTACGTTTTTTCATTGTGGCATATGAGATTGTTTTTGATCTAATCTTCATTAATAGAACATCTAACAATAATTGGTCTGATATTACACACTGTATTTCGGACATTAGAATGTTTCTTAATTCTTCATAATTGTATAATGGAACTGCATATTCTCTAATAACTTGTTTGATTTCTTCTTTAATTTCATTTACATAATCTATATCTTTCAGTAAAGAATTGTTGAATTTCCAAAAAGATTTTCGTTTAATTTTTTCGCCAAATGAAAGTTTAAGAACTATCATTGAATGGTCTGTCCTATAGCCATATTGGATGTCTGCTTCATGCACATACTGTATCAAACATTCAGATATAAGGAAGAAGTCCAAACGGCTCTGTTGAAAAGGGGATGGTCTACGCCATGTAAAACGTGTACTATCAGGGTTTAAGTCTCGCCAAACATCATACATATCTAAGTTTGTCATAATATCTTCTACTTTGTTTCTAGCTTTAGGGTTATTTATGTGTTTATAATTAGAATAATCTTTATGTGGGTCAAGAACTAGATTCCAGTCACCTCCAATAATCAGGTTTGGGTATCCAAACTGTGTAATATTTTTTTCCAGTTCATCATAAAATTCTGGGGAATCTTTGTTTGGGCCATAAATGTTTACAATTAAGAAATCCTTTTCTACTGTTGTAAAGGAAATAATTATGCAGTTTCCATTAGGATCCTTGTACACCTTTTTAATTTTAAATTCAAAATTGTTATTGAACATAACAGCAACACCTCTGGATTGTGAATTATGAGATGCAAAGTGACAAGTGTAACCCCATTCAGATCTAACATACGATTCAATATTTGGGTCGAAATGTGTATCTTGAAGGAGATAAATGGAGTGTTTCTTTTGTCTAAGAAAGTGAAAAACATCTCTCCTCTTTTTAACGTTACCCAGTCCTTGACAGTTCATGGAAACAATGCTTATATTTTCCATTTTATTTTATTATTATTGTGGCTATTATATCAAGTAATTAATGACTTATACTATATTTTCTAGTGGAGTCTAAAGGGCATCCACTCATTCTATTTGCATGGTACATAGTACAACTGAGCAAAGGCTTTCAAATAAAGAAAAATACACTCCTTTATAAGTACCCATCACTGAGTGACAATCATTTATATCATCCATGACGGGACAAATTAAAATAAAAGCAAAGTACATCAAGAGAAAAGCACACATTTAGACAAACAGGTAAGTCTTGGTCAAGTGAGTGGGCTCCTGCGGCGAGGCGACGTGCATCACTGGAGAAAAAAAAAAAAAAAAAAAAAAAAAAAAAAAAAAAAAAAACCTGTGTTTGTGTCCTGTTTGTGCTAACAATAACGTGTGCGCAGTTGGGAGCATGTTACACGCACATGCTCATGATGCATGCATGTGGGGGGGAGCCTATTTTTGTGTCATGTTTGTATTAACATAGCGTGTGCATAAGTGGGAGTATGTCGCACGCACGTGCTCATGATGCATGCATGTGGGAAAAAAAATAAAAATAAAAAAAAATAATAAAAATAAAAAACCAACCTGTGTTTGTGTCTTGTTTGTGTTAACATAACGTGTGCGCAGTTGGGAGCATGTTACACGCACATGCTCATGATGCATGCATGTGGGGGGGAGCCTATTTTTGTGTCATGTTTGTATTAACATAGCGTGTGCATAAGTGGGAGTATGTCGCACGCACGTGCTCATGATGCATGCATGTGGGAAAAACAATAACAAAAAAAAGCAAAAAAAACAACCTACAAAATGACCATATGCATGGCAATATTATTTGCACAATCCATTGAAGTCATACCCTGCACAATCGCCACAACATACACCCCCACGCATATACGTCCATTGGGAAAGTTTAAACTTCAAACACTGACGCACCGCGGAATATACGGCACAGTTCTCTCCAGCACAAGGAGTCGGCAAGGGAGTAGGGAACATAGGGTCGGGGTGCGCGGGAGGAGTAATGGCAAGGAGGGGGAGGGGGAAACGACAGTCAACGATGGAGGGTACGGTGGTAGCGGGACACACCAAGGCTACAATAAGCAACAGCGAGCACAGCAGTACACAGAGCTGGAGAAACCACATGCGAGCACGCACACAAATCTTATGAGGAGAGGTGGGCTGTAAATTTAACCTCTCTCTGTTGTGTGCGGAAATAATGTATTAATACATGTTTAGAAAGAAAAAAGTGTATGTAATGAATAAACGTTGAGTGAAACGTTTGTCTCTAGACATATTCCAATTATAATGTACATGTGTCAGTGTATATAAAAAACACTCACTCACAACCTCCTCCCACCTTCCCCTCACCACCAGAGCACATCCTGGGCTGTCAATAAATGAAGGGGGACAAAAAGAATATTATATATACAGTCAGATGCCAACTGTGTGTGGGTGTGTGTGTTTATGGTTTAATTTGATTTTGCGTTAATGATACTTGGTGGTTGTTTGTACAGACGTGTCAGTATGGGAAGTAAGTGCGCGCGCGTGTGCGTATGGCTATGTGAGTGTTCCAATGTACACGTGTTCACACTGTAGGTACGTCTGTGTGAAAGTTAATGCACATGCCCCCCTCTCATCATCACCCCTCTCATGTACTAGTGTCAGAGTCACAATGTCACATTGCACGGCGCAGTACCTCGTCAACATCCACATCCACCTCTAGCCTCACAGTCTTGCCATTCTTGATCTTTGCAAATATTTTCCCCCTGGAACTCCAAGCGTCCAGTGTCGCCGAATGTTCTTTTGCTTCTTTAAGAAGTTTAAAGTTCAGAGAAGTCAGGTCCTCTGCAATAGAAATCTTCTGTGGATTTCCTTTTAGTTTGCGACGGTTAGCGAGAACCTCATCTTTCTTCCTCCTGGACAGAAAGCGCACTATCATGGGGCGAGGTCTGGTGAGCTGAGGAGTGCGACTGCCAGTTCTATGAGCTGTTTCGATGTCTGCTTCCGTGACGGCCACGCCCAGTTTGCTTGTGAAAAGATCGCTGAGCTTCTGAGTGCAGGCGTTTGTTGTTTCAGGCTCCTCAGCTTTGGATTCTGGTATGTTGTACACTCGCAGATTCCATCCGCGACCATACTGTTCTGAGTCATTGTTTCCCTTTCGAAGAGCTGCAGTCTGCTTGCTTTGTTTATTAAGCATTTCAAAAAGCTCGCCGTTGATTTTTTGTACCACCTCTACTTCTCTCTGCAATTTGTCTCTTTCTTTCTCAACAACGATGAGTCGTTCTTCCAATGCTTCTATTTTGTTCATAAATTTAGAAGTGACATCATCAATTTTTGTTTGAATGTCTGTTTTCATTTTGGAAATATCATCTTTAGATGCCAGACTGTTCTGCAAACTGTCAAATCGCTCACTGATCTCTCTCATGAACACCATGAATCTCGACTCCATGTCTCTCTCCTCCTGACGCTCTTCTTCCAGACTAATCTTTTTACTGATGTGTTTAAGTGTGTCTGGACTGTCACCCTCACTGCTAGAAGTGGACCCTGGCTGCTTACGTTTAAACTGAGCGAGGATGTTTTTGTAACCTGTAGACATCGCATTCGTGTTATTGCTTGCCTGCTTGTTCCTTCCTCCTCCCCTCTCCCCCTCTCTGTTTTTTCGTTGTTGTTTTTTTTCCTCTTCTCTTCCCTTCCTTCTCTCTCCTTTTTTTTTTTTTTTAAGCTACGAAACCACCCATCACGCAAATTGCAACACAAGTGTCAATCTTCTGATTTAGTCAATACAGTTTGTGTAAACAATGTACTCACTTCATTCCAAGATAGAAGAGAACTACAAACAAACAAACAGGCACAACACTAATTTTCGTTAAAGCTGACACATGAGGAAATCACTGTTCCCGAGTGCACAGGCTGCACGCCGCCAACAGACACTGTCACATCACTGAACGAACTTCATCCCAAATCCGTGAAAGGCACACAGTTTTCACAAGGCTGCTTGAACTGAAGTCCTCAGTCGCCAAAAACAAAAAGCAAAACAAAGAAAAACCAAAAAAACTCGCCACCCTGTACAGTAATATATTTCTTTTTCAAATTGTCAAAAAGTTTAGATTTGGGTGAAAGTCTTTAGAAAATCTTTAGACAGAGAATTTTGACACGCCCGCCTTCTTGCCAAGGGACACCACCCACAGTTGTTGTTGTTTTTATCTATTTCTGTGGGACGGACACACACACACACACACACACACACACACACACACACACACACACACACACACACACACACACACACACACGTGCGCATATATAGTGATAATTCCCGTTGTTATTGACAAGACATTCGGTTGCCAAGGATCAGTAGACGCAGCAGTGAATGTGTTGAACGTAGCAATTGGAAAGAATGTACAATCGTTAATGGCATTGTATCAGGGGAGACAGGGCGGACAGAACAAGAAAGAGCAGCATTAAAAGAAAAGGATTTGGGTTGATTCGTTTTTCACAGAGAGTGAAGACAGATAGAAAGAGAGAAAAGCTGATGGACAGAAAGGGAGAGTCAGAAATAGAGACAGACAGACAGACAGACAGAGAGGATTGAGAGGGGGGAGGGAGACAGGAAGGGAAGGAGAGTGGGCCAGAGAGAGAGAGGAAGACAAAAAGAGAGAGTGAGAGAGAGGGGGAATGGACAGAAAGGTGGAGGGTGGGAGAGAGAGAGGGCAGAGAGAGGGGAGAGAGGGGGGAGAGAGAGGAGAGAGAGAGAGAGAGAGAGGATGAAGGGAGAGAGAAGGGGGAGGGAGAGGGTTTGAGAGGGAGGAGGGAGGAAGAGGGAGGGAGGAAGAGAGAGAGGGAGATAGAGGAGGAAAGAGACGGGGGTGGGGGGGTGGGGTGGACAGAGAGAAACAGAGAATGGGAGAGACAGAGACAGAATGCCTCAATCGTTAATCAGATTGTGTCAGAAACAAGGCGGTACAGTGGATCAGAATGCGCGGCAACAACAGGAATGATTGTGGCTGACTGAGGTTCACAGACTGTGACAGTGGAGAGAGAGGGAGGGGGGGGGGGTGAGGGGGGAGTGGATCAGAATGTGCGGCAACAACAGGAATGATTGTGGCTGACTGAGGTTCACAGACTGTGACAGTGGAGAGAGAGGGAGGGGAGGGGGGGAGGGGGGAGTGGCAAGGAGAGAAAGAGCGAGAAAGAAACAAAGATAGTAACAGAGAGAGAGAGAGAGAGACGGACAGGCACAGCGACAAAGAGAGACAGATACACCGAGAGAGACAGAGAGAAACAGAGAAAGACACCGAGAGAGACAGAGAATGACACCGAGAGAGACAGAGAATGACACCGAGAGAGACAGAGAATGACACCGAGAGAGACAGAGAATGACACCGAGAGAGACAGAGAAACAGAGAAAGACACCGAGAGAGACAGAGAGACAGAGATAGACACCGAGAGAGACAGAGAAATAGAGAAAGATACCGAGAGAGACAGAGAAAGACACCGAGAGAGACAGAGAAACAGAGAATGACACCGAGAGAGACAGAGAAACAGAGAAAGACACCGAGAGAGACAGAGAGACAGAGAAAGACACCGAGAGAGACAGAGAAAGACACTGAGAGAGACAGAGAGACAGAGAAAGACACTGAGAGAGACAGAGAAACAGAGAAAGACACCGAGAGAGACAGAGAAACAGAGAAAGACACCGAGAGAGACAGAGAAAGACACTGAGAGAGACAGAGAGACAGAGAAAGACACTGAGAGAGACAGAGAGACAGAGAAAGACACTGAGAGAGACAGAGAAAGAGAGAAAGACACCGAGAGAGACAGAGAAAGACACTGAGAGAGACAGAGAAAGACACTGAGAGAGACAGAGAGACAGAGAAAGACACTGAGAGAGACAGAGAAAGACACTGAGAGAAACAGACAAAGACACTGAGAGAGACAGAGAAAGAGAGAAAGACACTGAGAGAGACAGAGAAAGAGAGAAAGACACTGAGAGAGACAGAGAAAGACACTGAGAGAGACAGAGAAAGAGAGAAAGACACTGAGAGAGACAGAGAAAGACACTGAGAGAGACAGAGAAAGAGAGAAAGACACTGAGAGAGACAGAGAAAGACACTGAGAGTGAAAGAGAGAAAGACACTGAGAGAGACAGAGAAAGACACAGAGAGAGACAGAGAAAGACACTGAGAGAGACAGAGAAAGACACTGAGAGAGACAGAGAAAGAGAGAAAGACACTGAGAGAGACAGAGAAAGAGAGAAAGACACTGAGAGAGACAGAGAAAGACACTGAGAGAGACAGAGAAAGAGAGAAAGACACCGAGAGAGACAGAGAAAGACACTGAGAGAGACAGAGAAAGACACTGAGAGAGACAGAGAAAGAGAGAAAGACACCGAGAGAGACAGAGAAAGACACCGAGAGAGACAGAGAAAGACACTGAGAGAGACAGAGAAAGAGAGAAAGACACTGAGAGAGACAGAGAAAGAGAGAAAGACACTGAGAGAGACAGAGAAAGACACTGAGAGAGACAGAGAAAGAGAGAAAGACACCGAGAGAGACAGAGAAAGAGAGAAAGACACTGAGAGAGACAGAGAAAGACACTGAGAGAGACAGAGAAAGAGAAAAAGACACTGAGAGAGACAGAGAAAGACACTGAGAGAGACAGAGAAAGACACTGAGAGAGACAGAGAAAGAGAGAAAGACACTGAGAGAGACAGAGAAAGACACCGAGAGAGACAGAGAAAGAGAGAAAGACACTGAGAGAGACAGAGAAAGACACTGAGAGAGACAGAGAAAGAGAGAAAGACACTGAGAGAGACAGAGAAAGACACCGAGAGAGACAGAGAAAGAGAGAAAGACACTGAGAGAGACAGAGAAAGAGAGAAAGACACCGAGAGAGACAGAGAAAGAGAAAGACACTGAGAGAGACAGAGAAAGACACCGAGAGAGACAGAGAAAGAGAGAAAGACACTGAGAGAGACAGAGAAAGAGAAAGACACTGAGAAAGACAGAGACAGAGAATGACACCGAGAGAGACAGAGACAGAGAATGACACCGAGAGAGACAGAGACAGAGAAAGACACCGAGAGAGACAGAGAAACAGAGAAAGACATGGAGAGAGACAGAGAAACAGAGATAAACACGGAGAGAAACAGGGATAAACAGAGAAAGACACCGAGAGAGACAGAGAAACAGAGAATGACACCGAGAGAGACAGAGAAACAGAGAAAGACACGGAGAGACAGAGAGAGACATGCAGAGATGGTGGACAGAGAGAGACAGAGAACAACATGTGGATGACAGACAGTAGCACCCGACAGCTGCTGGCACCAAGCCATCAATGCAAAATAGAAGGGAAAAAAGCAATGAAAACTGGAAACGCTCACCGTGTCTTTTGCGTGTGCTGAGTTTTATAATATTTATATCCATCCATCTATCTATCTATCAACCAATCAATATATCTATATAGATGTGTGTGTGTGTGTGTGTGTGTGTGTGTGTGTGTGTGTGTGTGTGTGTGTGTGTGTTCTTGAGAGCACTCTATCATATGTATATCTGAGAAAGAAAGAGACAGACAGACAGAAAGATTGAGAGACTGCACAGAAACACACACACACACACACACACACACACACACTGACCCACATGGCCACACACACACACACACACACACACTGACCACACACACACACACACACACTGACCACACACACACACACACACACACACACACACACACACTGACCACACACACACACATACACACACACACTGACCACACACACACACACACACACACACACACACACACACACACTGACCACACACACACACACACACACACACACACACACACACACACACACACTGACTCACCTGACCAAGGGAAGGAGGACGCGGGGTCTGCACCGCCCTGTGGCCCCGAGGCGGCAGAACTGTTGACGTGGATGGTGAACACCTCCAGACCATCTTGAGGCCAGCCCGCACCCCCTCCCCCTTCCCCGCCCTGCCTGGTGCTTCCCCCTTCACCTCCACTCTTCCTCTCCTCCTCCTCCTCACCTCTCCTCCAGCTTCGCTCCTCCTGGCAGGCCACTGGATAGAAGGGCAGGGAGGTGTGGGTGACGCTGGTGTCACAACTGTCCTGGCCACCGCCACTCTTCCAGGACCAGGCGGGGAGAGGGAGTCCTGTGCTGGCTGAGAAATAGTTACTTTGGTGGCGGTCTCCTGGTCGTTGTGGATTCGGGAACCTGCTGTCTGACAACAGACATTCAGCAGCCAGTCCTGGCCGCTGTTGGAAAGAATCAGCGGGTCTACCCACTGGCTGCCTTTTGTCCTTCTTCTTCTTCTTCCTCCGGGGGTGAGTTCTGCTGGGGTTGCTGTTGCTGACGTGGAGAGGCAAGCAACTACCGCAGTGCGGACACGTCAGGGTTACCTCCGAGCTGTCAGGGGATGAGCACTGACGTCGCCCACCTCCACACAGCGGAGAGGAACAAGCGAGAGCAGCGTTCTGGACGGGGAAGGAATCAGGCGCATGTTCCTGTGTGTGAATGATCGTGGTGTCGGGTTCCGAAGCCAGAGAGCAGGAGGCACAGGAGTCGTTGGTGAGAGAGCTGCCGGAGGGCTGGGAACGCTGCAGCCTCCCCCTTCCCCTGTCTGGCGGTCCGGTGGCACAACGGCTGATCCGTGACGGACTTCCGTCTGCAGGGCCCGGGGCCAGGGAGGGGAGGGAGGGCAGGGAGGGGACACGCTGCATGCCGGGAGGTCTGACGGGTCTGGTCTGCTTCCCGCTCAGGTCTTCGTCCAGGGTGAAGGCCAGGTTGTGGCGGCCGTGCGTCGTTCCCCAGGGACTGCCGGCCTCCTCCCCCAGCACGGCTCCACACTCCGCGCTCAGCAATCCTCTGCCCGTCAGCCCCGGCACGGCCAGGTACTGCTCCCCTCCGGCATAACCCTGATGCTGCTGATGATGTTTATGCTCCTGATGATGATGATGATGATGCTGACCATGATGATGATGGTGTTGATGGTGATGGTGATGATGGGAACTCGCCCCCACCTCTCCGCCATCTGTGAAGACTGACCTCAGGGAGGAATCAGCGTCAGATTCCAGTTGCTGTCTGGGAGGTAAGGGCTGTCTGAAGCCCTGCAGGAGCAGCTGGTCGCCAGAGCTGCAGAACGTGGGGCAGATCCTCCGCCTGTCCCACAGCACGTTGGCCTGCAGGTAGTCCCGGTACACACTCCGCCGCTTCAACACCCTCCTGGTGTGCTTGACGAAGGAGGCGGCCAGAGTGATGAAGATGGCCAGCAGGAAGAGCGCGTATGGGATCCAGATGTACAGGGTTTTGTCCTCCCCCTCCTCCCCCTCTGCCGGCACCATGGCGGAGTCAGTGGACTGGGGAGGTGATGACGTCACATTGTCCGGACCAGCACTGCTCATTTTCTGCACGGGGGCTCAATGCCCGGACATGCTGGTGTCCACTTTCAGCCCCCGCACCACGCACATCATTAAAAGATAACAAAGTTTTTAAAATCTGTTGTTGGTTTCAGTCTCTGGCGTCGTGCCAAGAAACGTTCACCCCGTGTGTCACATTTTCCGGGATCAATATTTCGAGCGTATCAGCTGAAATACACTAGCATGGCCTCGAAATGTCAAAGTGTGCAACTGGTTGTAGTTTTGTCTGTGGTTGTTTTGGATTCAACACAGTTTGTTACACGACTGAACTGATCAGCACAGCGCCCTCTGTTTCCGTCCCTGAGTGTCGGGGTGTGTTGTTTATTTGTTGTTGTTTTGGATTCAACACAGTTTGTTACAAGATAGAACTGGTCAGCACAGCGCCCTCTGTTTCCGTGCCACAATGTCGGGATTTGTTGTTGACGGAAGGGGTGCTCTCCCCTGACGATGACCACAGACCTCGGGACAACTGCCGGGGCCAGGTCCGGCTTTCTGCTGACCACTGCCCATCAGATACAATGCTTCAACTCAGACATGCATTTTTGACAAATTTGGCTCTCTCTCTCTCTCTCTCTCTCTCTCTCTCTCTCTTTGTTTTGTTTTGTTTTTTATGTCGATTATTGATACCATGCTTGTGCCTGTGTGTGTGTGTGTGTGTGTGTGTGTGTGTGTGTGTGTGTGTGTGTGTTATTTTTACCATACTTACTCCATTATGTAGTATAGTATTCGCATTCTATGACTTTACGTAGCTTTGTGTAGTGCATGCAATGACATATATAATGTAGTATTGTGTAGTGTAGACCCTGTTTCAGGGCGGGGACTGGATGAAAAAAGTGCGCCATGCTTATCTATTATCTTCGATAATAAAGAATTTGTCTCTCTACTATTCAAATCTATGGAATAATCTTCAACTGACTTTTAAAGTGTATGACGAATAAAAACATGTTAATCTGATGAGTCAATACATTTATTGTCCAAAGGATGAACAATAGTACTAGCCTATATTCTATACATATTAGTTTACGCCTTTATACATTACTTGTGAAATGTTTTATCTACGCTTTCGTTGGAAATGAATTTGTGTTATACGAGGGGACACGTGTGTGTGAATTTAGTGGGTATGATTATCGGAGCATGTGCACGTGTTTGTATTTATGTAAGTGAAATATAAATGCTGCTGTGTATTTCATTATCACGCTATTTTTGTATATAATTATGTATTCATAAGATTATACATATTTATTTCATTATGCTTTTTTTTCTTCTCTGATTCCTTTTTTCACACGGCTTAACAAAAACAACAGTTGTTGTTTACTCGTTTACCATCTTCAAATGAAATTTTGACTTGACTTCACTACACACACACACACACACACACACACACACACACACACACACACACACACACACACACACACACACACACACACACACAACCGACCACCATCCAGGTAAACTCATATCAATCGGCCAGGGGAAAAAACAACAGTTTACACACGCCCAAAACTGATGCAGCGAAATCACTTGTGTTAAATGGCAAATGGAATCGACCTGTTTCAGAAGGTTCCCTCAGCTGTTGTGTGTGTACGTACATGCCATGGGTGTTGTGGAATTGGGTAACGACTGCCACTGCACAACTGTAGCAAGGAGGCTCGGCAAGAGAAAGAGAGAGAGAGAGGGGGGAGGGGGGGGGTCTGGGGGGGGAGCGGGACAGAGTGAGAGAACATAGATGGAGAGAACAAAGAGAGGGAGACAGAGACAGAAAGAGATTGTAGAGAGAAAGAGATGGTGGGGGGTGGGGGTGGGGAGGGGGGGCGAGGGGATACAGATAGAGATAACACAGAGAGAGAGAGAGAGAGAGAGAGAGATGGGGGGGATACAGATAGAACAAAGAGAGGGACACACACACACACACACACACACACACACACACACACACACACACACACAGAATATAGACAGAACAAAGAGAGGGGGACATAAAGAGATTGGAGAGACAGACAGACAGACAGACAGAGTGAGAGAATATAGATAAAACAGAGAGGGGACAGAGACACACAGAGAGAGAAAGAGAGACAGACAGACAGACACACACACACACACACACACACACACACACACACACACACACACACACACACACACACAGAATATAGACAGAACAAAGAGAGGGGGACATAGTCAGAGAGATTGGAGAGACAGACAGAGTGAGAGAAAATGAGAATAGAGAGAGAGAGGGGGGGAGACAAGACAAGACAAGACAAGACAAAATTTTTTGTTTCGAAGATAACAGATAAGCACTGGTGTGCTTTTTTACATCCAGTGGCCGCCCTGAATTTGTTTTTGTATTTTGTGTTTCTTTTTATCACAACAGATTTCTCTGTGTGAAATTCGGAGTGCTCTCCCCAGGGAGAGCGCGTCGCTATACTACAGCGCCACCCTTTTTTTTGTATTTTTTCCTGCGTGCAGTTTTATTTGTTTTTCATATCGAAGTGGATTTTTCTACAGAGTTTTGCAAGGAACAGCCCTTTTGTTGCCGTGGGTTCTTTTACGTGCGCTAAGTGCATGCTGCACATGGGACCTCGGTTTATCGTCTCATCCGAATGACTAACGTCCAGAACACCACTCAAGGTCTAGTGGAGGGGGAGAAAATATCGGCGGCTGAGCCGTGATTCGAGCCAGCGCGCTCAGATTCTCTCGCTTCCTAGGCGAACGCGTTACCTCTAGGCCATCACTCCACTAGGGTGAAGTATGGACTACACTACACAAAACTACATAAAATTAAATCATAGTGTTAGCAGAAATACATAACAGAGGAGAAAAAATCCACAAAAAAAAAACCCAAAGAAAAAGAACACACACACACACACACACACACACACACACACACACACACACACACACACACACATTAAGAGAGAGACAGAGGCAGACAGACAGAGAGGGTACGGAGAGTGACATACAGACAGAGACAGACAGAGACAGAAAGAAAGACAGAAAGACATAAATGGCGACTGATACAGAGACAGAGACAGAGACAGAGACCAAGAGATGGGGCGGAGGATGAAGAGGTGTGCAGAAAGTCAGCAACAGACGGAAAAGGACAGAGAGAAGTCTTCTATCTGGGCAATTCGAAAACAAAACAGTGTAGGTAGTGAGAGTGATTCCATCCAGACAAAGACGTCATTCTTCAAGTCCTTCGATGTGTATATAGGTGTGTGGTCACTGGTGTGGGAGGTGGGAAGTGTGTGTGTGTGTGTGTGTGTGTGTGTGTGTGTGTTTACATTCAGTTGCTTAATTTTGTTTTTTTCAATTATAATCATTAACTTTGTTATTCGTATTTTTCTACATTTCATTTCTTTATCTATTTGCTTACTTTTTTTTCAAGGAGATCTATTCGCTTACTTTTCTTTTCTTTTCTTTCTTTTTTTTTTTTTTTTTTTTTTTCTTTTTTTTCTTCTTCTTCTTTTTTTTAGTTTTATTTTTATTTTATTTTCCTTTTTTTAGTTTTATTTATTCATCTTGTTATTTATTTGAGGACATGTATTTATCTGTTTATGTGTTGTTGTTGTTTTCGTGTTGTTTTCTCTCACGGTCTGACAAAGCGCGTCGGGTTGAGCTCCTGGTGAGGCATCTACTTGGCAGATGTGGTGTAGCCTATATGGATTTGTCCGAACGCAGTGACGCCTCCTGAGAAAGTGAACTGCAGTGAACTGCTGACAACGATCAGCGACAGCTTGCAGGTCGATGGTACCCGGCTACCCAGGACGTCAGCCCAAGGTGGCCAGGATTGAATGGACCGCAACGACATCCACACAGTCTGTCTGTCTGTCTGTCTGTGTCTGTCTGTCTGTGTCTGTCTGTCTGTCTCTGACTGTCTCCATGTTTCTCTGTTTCCGTCTCGGTATCTGTCTCCGTGTTTCTGTCATTGTCTCTCTGTGGCTGACTCGGTCTCTGTGTCTCTGCCTTTGACTTTGTCTCTGTGTCCCTGTGTCTGTCTGTCTGTTTCTCTCCCTCCCTCCCTTCCTCTCTTTGTCTCTCTTTCTGTCCCTCACCCCCACGCCCACCCCCCACACACCCCCACCCCACCCATCCCCTAAAAAAACCCTCCACCAGAACTGGTCTAGATGCCAGGCCTCCGGGTCAGACAGTAAATAAGGTCCCTTGCGTGGCATGCACTTAGAGCAGGAAAAAGAACCCACGGCAAGAGAAGTGTTGCTCCAGGCAACACCATGCATAAAAATCTGCGTTGATGGTGAAACAAAATGTTATTTCAGACTGAACAAAAAACAAAAAGAAAAGATATGGGTAGCGCTTTACCATAGGGACGCGCTTTCTTTGAGGAGAGCAGCCTGAATTTCACACAGTGAAATCTGTTGGGAAGAAAATTTACAGAATGCAGTACAATCAATACAATGCAATGCAATGCAATAGAATTTTTTTTAAAGAAGAAGATCAAATGAAATGAAACAAAACGCAACGCAACGCAACGCAATGCAATGCAAGACAACGCGACACGGCACGGCACAAAACAACACGTCACAGCACGTAACAGCAAAATACAATACAAAGAAATACAGTACCGTACAATACAATATAATGCAATACCGTCGTATGATACAATACAATGTAATACCGTCGTATGATACAATACAATGTAATACCGCACACTATGATACAATGCAGTGTAATACAACACAAGAGAGAACAAATCTTCACGTTCTGCGGTTGCCATGAGGTCTCTTCATGGACCACTTTGGCCAGCATCACTCTTCTTTCATTCTCTTTCTGGTTCTAGTTCTTCTTCTTTATTTCTTTTTCATACCTGTTTCCTCTTTCATTCTCTTTTCTTTCATTTCTGCCTTTGTCTATTTCGTTTACTGATTGCTATTTGTTGGTGTTTTTGTTTTTGTTACTTTTACACATATTCTTTATGTTCTACATGCTGAGTCTCTGTTCTCTTCCAATCGAAACACTACAATACATTTCTTTCTTTCTGCTTTTTTTGCTATTCTTTTCGTTTTGAACTTGATGCAGTTTTAATTTTGAGGACAATGCCACTTGAAGTGAAGCCAGAAGCTGACAATGCTCCAAGGATCAATGGTGGTCCTCTGGTCACGTGGTCTGTGTCCATGCCTGAATGCATGCACCACTTTGGAAAGAACACACACAGGTCACTGCTGACAACAGTTCTTGTGCCGTCACGGCTCATTTCTTATGCATGCACTTGCGAACACACACACACACACACGCACACACATACTTGCACGCACGCACGCACGCACGCACGCACACACACACACACACACACACACACACATACACACACGGACGCATGCACACACACACACACACACACACACACACACACACACACACACACACACACACACACACACACACAGCACACTTACACCACAGCAAGAGCCATCCACAAGAAAGAAAAGCAGCGAAGTCCTCCCGAAACAATCACACCAAAGTCTCTAAGCCATCACGAGACGCTTACGTATACACAAAAGATCCAGTCCTCAAGAACACGCTGCCAAGGCTGTCTTCTTCCAGAGGACGAGCTCTGACAGAAGAGTGGGTGGAATCGATGTAGCGAGCGCCAGCACACACACAACGCTGAACTAAACAGACAAATGACAAGCCCGCTGCGATTTCACCTCACCAGGGACACGGCGGTCCGACGACGACACTGCATTGAAATGCAAAACACAGGAGACACTGGCTCCATGCTCCAATGACAGGGAGAGAAAGAGAGTCACGCAGACCGTCAGTGGGAAAGGGGGCTGACACAGGGAGGGAGAGAGACACAGAGAGAGGGGGTGGTGGGGGTGGGACGGTAGGGGAGAGTGGTGTGAGGGATAGAAGAAAGGACAGAGAGGGAGTGGGGGAGTGGGGGGGGGGTATGTTTTTACTTCTTTAGCTTCTTGTTTTAATGTCACCGGTTGAATCAGCGGGACAGAGAGATAGAGAGGGTGTGGAGGTGACAGACAGACAGACAGAAGGCAGAGAGACAACGAGATAGTGATGATGATGATGATAATTATGATGATCATGATGATGATGATGATGATTATGATGATGATGATGATGATGATGATGATGATGATGAAGATGATAATGATGATTTAACATCTGATAGCCTTTAGTTTTTATTCATTTTCGCGATTTTTGTCTGGAGCCAAAGCAATTCATGTCATTCGCATTTAAGGTCACTTGTGGAATCAGAGAGAGCGGGAGAGGGATAGAGAGAAAGGAAAAAGCAAGAGAGAGAGAGAGAGAGAGAGAGAGAGTGCGTGTGTT
Source organism: Babylonia areolata (assembly GCF_041734735.1). Classification (NCBI taxonomy): domain Eukaryota; kingdom Metazoa; phylum Mollusca; class Gastropoda; order Neogastropoda; family Buccinidae; genus Babylonia; species Babylonia areolata. Next base: position 2,028,323 of record NC_134893.1, read on the forward strand.
ACTGAAACTGAAAATGTTTGTCCGGGTTACAAACAAAACAAAAACTGGGTACACGGGTTAGAGAATATACCATCAATATTATGACGATAAAAATCATTGATATCTGTAAAGCCAACCCACTGCCCACAGACATCAAAGGGAAACTTAAAATCATGTTCTTGATTTAGAGTATTGAGTTGTTGTTGGGTTTTTTTTTGTTTTTGTTTTTCTCTTTTTCTTTCTTCCTTTTCTTTAACATTTCAGTTGCCTTTTATGGGTTCTTTCGTGTGTGTAAAGTGTATGCTGCAAACGGGACCCCGGTTTATCGTCGCATCCGAATCACTAGTGTCCAGACCACCGCGCAAGGTCTAGTGGAGGGACAAGTTTGGCAGGTGTGGGATTCTCTCGCTTCCTCGGCGGACACGTTGGCATTAGACCACCACTACATAATATAATATAATACAATACAATACAACATAATACAATGCAATACATTCTTAATTTGAAGCTTACCTGCAGCAGTACACAGAATGTTCATTAAAAAAAATTTGAGTCTGAAGTCCAACTAGGCTGCATCACCTGCTAATAATAATATCATGAATAATTCAGTAATACCCGGCGATAGTGTTGTACGATGTCTTCAATTTTCAATTACTTCTGTTGCTAATAGATAATTATTCGTTTATAAGCAATGAAAAGAGAACAGGACTGCGTGCATCTCCTTGCTTAACGCCCTCCCGGACATTATCATAATGTAATCAGTAAAGTCATCAGCACATCTAAGCCTAGCTTTGATATCATTGTAATACTCTTAATGCATCGACACATCTTCCCTGTACTTCCATTCTTTTGAAGTATTTGTCATGATATATTTAGACACTGAATCAAACGCTCTTTCAAAATCAATGGAAGCTACGTGCGAACTAAGAGAAGAGTGAAACAGAGAGAGAGACAGACAAATACAGAGAGAGACAGACAGACAGACAGACAAAGGCATATAAAGAGAGAGATGGGGGGGGGGAGAGAGAGAGGAGGGGAGAGAGAGAGAGAGGAGGGGGAGAGAGAGAGAGGAGGGGGAGAGAGAGACACTATGTGCATGTGGCGACCTCAGCTCATTGTCTCATGAATCCTATCGGTAAGCAACCAAATCTGAAGCGGGGAATAACAATCCCGGTCTGCATGGGACTGGGTCCCACAGGGAGTCCCTTCCCAGCTGGGAGCATTACCATTAGGCCAACGCTCTACCGTGTCCCTACCATCTGTAGACCATTGCCTCCTGTCTTTACCACCCTGTGTAGCTTCTTTAAAACCAACAACAACACACAGAGAGAGACAGACAGACACAAACACACACACGCGCGCGCGCGCACACACACACACACACACACACACACACACACACACACACGTATACACACTCACACACACACACACACACACACACACACACACACACACACACACAGAACAAGTCTTGGCCATTTGACAGGACAAGTCCGGATCACTGAAGCGTTGTAAAACTTGGAAAAGACTGTAAAACCTGTCTCTCTTTCTCTGTCTGTGCAACATGAACTTTATGACTTTCGTCATTGTCTCTCTGACTCTGTGTGTGTGTGTGTGTGTGTGTGTGTGTGTGTGTGTGTGTGTGTGTGTGTTGTAAAGGGACACAACAGCCAGGTAAGGGCCACAATCCGCGTCGTTCGAAAGCCGAGGACCGTCAACTTTGTCAGTCAGTGAAATGACTCGGAACGATGTCTGAGTCAACAACAAAGAAAGGAAGAAAATGAAAAAGAAAAAAGGGAGGGGTGGAGGACGTGGGGCAGGGGCGTTGGGGGTTCGGGGGGGTGGGGGGGGGGGGGGGTCGGGGAGGAGGATGAAGGGGCAGATGAAGAAATGCTGATACAAACTGATAAGCAATGTAGATCTGTAATTTCCTGCTTCTTTCAAAAGCTTTTTTTTTTCTTTCTTTTTTTTTAACGATCGTAATAGTATCCTACGATACAGTTTTTGAAGCCTGGTTCACTGTTATGTACTGAAGTATCATAGGTTACGTCTTTTCTGTGCAAAGAGTCTATTGGTTCATATGATTTTCGGTGTACGCCACATTAAATTTTGAAAGGCACAGTGTGACGTTGCGTTCTTTCGTTTTGGTACGCGGTGGTGCAACGGATCAGACTTTCATTATTTTCTGATACTAGTATTTACGGCTTGTTTAGTAAACTAAGTATCCCATTTGTTTATTTTTCAGTTCTTCCCCGCTTCACCTTACCTGCCATGTTATCGGGCTGCACGTTCATCATCAAAAGAAACAGACCTGACCCACATTTGGTGTTGGTTGCTGGTGACATTTTCTGCATGGCCATCTGTCCATGGGGACTTTCGGGACTTGAGGCAGATGATCAGGGTTGATCACTTCATCATTTTTCTGTCCAGAAAGTGGCTGCCGCCGCCCTGCATGCAGGACTTGGGACTCCAGAGCTGATGACGTGTCCACCGATGACGTCACAACGCATCGTCATCCTGGGTTCCCGACAGTCAGCCACGTGCGTCGTTCTGCTCAAGGGTGAGAGGTCTTCGGCTGGATTCTCTCTCTTACTCATCAGAGAGAGAAGAGAAGAAATCATTCATTCATTCATTCTCTCTCTCACTCTCTGGGCACTGGTGGCGTAGGATCAAATGATTGAGTTTGACTGTATGGATTTGTGATTTCATTTTCTGTGACTGTTATATATATATATATATATATATATATATATATATCGATACGTGTGTTTCTTTTTTCTATTTATATCTTATAACCATATTGCGTATGTATTTACCATTCAGTACTATGTAGTGTAGAAAGTTTTCAAGGCGGAGACGAGATTTTTAAGAAGAAAAAAAACAGAAAAAGAAGAAAAAGCACACCAGTACTTATTTTGTTATCCTCGGAATAAAAGAATGTTGTCTTGTCTCTCTTTCGATCGATCAATCAATCAAACAGAAAAGGAGTGTCCTGGGCTTTATTTCTTACCTGTTGTCTCACACACGTAACCCCCACACCCCCTCCCCCATCCCTTTTTTTTCTTTTTGTCTTCCGTCTCTCCCCGCGGTTTTTGTTTGTTTTGCTTTTGTTTTTTGGTCGTTTTTTTGTTTTGTGTTTTTTTTCCTCCCAGCCGTCGCCTCGTTATGATGACAGAGACGTCTCGTGACCAAAGGGAGGGAAATCAATTTTGATCTGAAGATTATAAGCAGACGATAACGAAGCGAACAAGAGGAGAAAAATCAGGTCTCTTTTCTTTGAAACTGGTATGTAATTTGGTATCGATTTTAACCGATTTTCTTTTATATAAAAAGCAATGAGTGCAGCCAGGGTTTGTTTTTATTTATTCAGCTGGTCACACATTCATGCATATGGGTTATCTGTGCCTGTATTCCACGCACACGCAGGAATGCACAAACCATCCTGAAAAAATATGTGTACACTGAGTACACATGCTCGTGTGAATGGGTGTGTTTGCGCGTGTGCACACACACAGGGACAATTATGCGGTGAACAATAATAGAATATTGACAAAATCAGAGATTTGCTTTCTTTTAAGCGGGTCTGTGGTTTTATGTTTAATAAGCAAACCCCCTTTTTTTCCCTTCTTCTTTAGATAAAAAAAAAGTTTTGAATAATGATGCAACCGGACCTTGTGCCGATTTATTTTACAAGTCACACTGGGACACATATATATATTCATGTACATACAAATGCATGCGGATATACACACTGCTGCACATACAAATCTTTATACACATATATACAAGATACACTGTGTATTTAGTTATGTGGAAGACACAGGCTTGTGTGAATGTGTGTTTCCATGAGAGCAGTGCATCCACACATAGAACAAGTATACTTGAACATTTTGTTTAATCAGGCGGACACACACACACGCACCACTCGAGTAACAACTACGAGCACCTACACTCGGTTATTGATGTCATTTTATGTTGTCATTGTATGTATATATAGGGTCTGTGGTCATAGTCTGACGCCACTTGCTTTTATTTCCATTTGCAAGTGCAAGTTTTTTGCAATAAAAGTGGATTTTTTAACACAATTTTGCCAAGGACAACTTATCGCCATGGGTTTTTGTTTGTTTTTTTGCATGTGCAAAGTGCATACTGCACATGGGACCTTAGTTTATTATGTCATTCAGAAAGACTAGCACCTAGAAAACCACTCAAGGTCCAGTGGAGAAGAGTGAAAATATGAGTATGTATAGGCTGTGATGATGTCTGTGTGCGTATACATAGATTTTATTTTTCTGACACTTGATAGGCTGTCAAGTCTGAACCAGCATGTTGGGGCTGAGCGAAGGGCAGGCATCTGTTGCTTTTCCTTCAGTTTTATTCACATCATTATTTGCTTCTTTTTTTCCCTTTCTTTCTCTCAAAAAAAATAAAGAAAGAAAATAAAGAAAAAAAAAGTCTTCTGGTCTCATTCCAAGCAAGCCACTGCAGTTATCCTGGAGTACTTGAGGACTGAAAATTCCTATCTACCTCTGGTATCGGCATGTTTGGACAATATCCCTGCAGACATAATTTTTTTCATGGTTTATTGCCATCACTAATAATTTGCTTTTTTTTTTTCCTCTTTGCATTAATTTTGCAGCAAATTTCACCAGTTTGTTTAGAGCATGTACACTGTATTATAAAAAAATGTTCATGACACGGTTCTAATCAGAGACACTGGTATCTACTTTTTCTGAGGTATATATCTAAAAAAAGCAGATGTGATGTAGGTATATGGATCAGCCCACACGCTTCAACAGATATAAACTGAAGGCACAGGCAACAGTCCCAAACACAAATGCCTTTGGCATTGTATTGTTTTGTATTACTCATTTTGTTAGAACAGATTCCTGGGTGTGTGACATTTGGGTTGCTCTCACCAGGGAGAGCACGTTGCTACACTGACAATACTACCCATTTTTTGTATTCTTTTCTGCCTGCAATTTCATTTGTTTTGCTATCAAAATGGATTTTTCTACAGAATTTTGCCAGGGACAACTCTTTTGCTGCCGTGGGTTCTTTTATGTGCGCTGTGTACATAAAAGGCCTGACTTAGTGCGTTGGGTTACGCTGCTGGTCAGGCATCTGCTTGGCAGATGTGGTGTAGCGTATATGGATTTGTCCGAACGCAGTGACACCTCCTTGAGCTACTGAAACTGAAACTGTGTACATGCTGCACACGGGACTTTGGTTTATCGTCTCATCCAAATGACTAGCATCCAGACCACCACTCAAGGTCAAGTGGATGGGGAGAAAATACTGGCGACTGTGGGAATCGAACCAGCGCGCTCAGATTCTCTTGCTTCCTAGGCAGATGCGCTACCACTAGGCCAACACTCCACTTTTGGAGACACAAACAGGGTCCTCTCAGGCTTGAACAACACACTTTCAAAATTTGAGTTAGCAGGAACTGGCAAAGTGGGTTTGCTCTGATTGCATCTTCCACAAGTTAATCACTGTATCACTGAATGTCTGAAATGAGAATTTATCTGAGAAGAGTCATTCCGTGCATGGTGTTAAGATATGACTCATCACCTTTTGAACATAGTACGTGTGACTCATGTCTATAGATCAGTAAATCTTAATTAATCTTCAGTTAAAGGTGACACAGACACACACACACACACACAAAAGCTATGCTCATCATGTAAGTCGCCGTGCAGGGTGTGAGTGGATGTAGCATCAAAGTGTGTGTGTGTGTGCATGTGTGTGCATATGTGTGTGTGACAGAGAGAGACAGAGGGAGGACAGGGCAGAGAGTAGTGGAGAATACAGACAGCATTTCACTTCACCATCATGAAACACTTTTTTCCTTCTTTTTTTTTACCATGAGAATCAAAATTTTAATTCACGTATTTTCAAGATGTTTACATCAACTGTTATCACACACAACAGTTGGTCTTCACAGTCCCTATTTCCCAACAGAGACCTTAACTAACCCCCACCTGCACCCCCCCACCCCCACCAGTGCTAACTCCCCACACCGGTGCTCCTCTCAAGGCTGCTGCCAGGTCTGGCCCTGGTGGTACTGCTCAAACTGGGGCCCACCCTGGAACCTGGCCGGAGCAGGACCTCTGGACCCAAACCCCCGCACAGACCCTCCCCAACCCTGCGCAAACCTGAAGGGCTGACCAAACTCACCACCACCACCATTACTGCCACCAGACTGAGAGGTTGGGGGGGCCCTGCTGAAGGGAGGGGGTGGGGAGGGGACCCAAGGAGCAGGAGGAGGAGCAGGTCCATGCTGGCCGGAAGGGGGGGAGGAGAAAGCATGGAGGTTGGGAGGAGGGGGGGGCAGGGAGGTGTCCACAGAAAAGGGGGAGCTGGATGGAGAGGGCCTCCAGAAGCTGGCCTGAGACGCCGCTGGTCTGTCCGACTCCCTGGCGCCAAAGGGTCCTGGGTTGTCTGAAAACGGAGGTCTGAAAGGTCTGCTGCCTGAAAAAGGGCCCCTGCCCGGACTGGACACAGGAGGTGGAGACTGAGCACTGCCAAACGCCCCTCCACCAGAATAATCACCCCGGGTCCAAGAGCTCTCCGGAGGTCCGCTCCTCAGGAAGGGACTGTTGGGACTTGGGGTTAGGGGGGGCCGACCCCATGGGCCAGGGGGACGAAGGGGGGAGTTTCCAGCAGGAGCGGGTAAGGTGGGATTCGACGAGGTGCCGTCTCTCCTGAAACCGAAATATCCCCCTCCTCTTCCTCGTCTGAAGCCAGAAGACTGGGGTGTGAAGGTCTCATCGTTGATGTCCAGGTACCTGGAGAATCTGCCGTGGGCTGAACCTGAGGAGGCATCTCCGTGCGCTTGCGGGACACGTCTCTTTTTTCCTGGTCCTGCTAAAAATGAATTACAAAATAAAAAATAAATGTAGTACCCTCCCAAACATTTCAAATAGGACCCCCTAAAACAAAAAAGCTTTTTGTGACATTTATGTCCTCATTTACTTTGCCCTGATCTGTATTTATACACGAGTACACAAAAAAACCACTGGATTAAAAAACTAACATGAAAAAAGACTGAGAATATGCTATCTTGAACTCTTAGCACTGCTGATCCTGACGAGACTTCCCATTCAATGTTTTAATCATTAGTTCCTGAGTTTTCCTCCACTTCTTTCACCCATTATCATCAGATGTAAATGAAACCAAGCAGGAAATAAATGAAGTTGATCAGAAAGTAACTTTCAGCCCTAAGATAGAAACACAGACACAGTGTAACTGACAACCAGTGAACTGGTCCAACTTACCCATCTTCTCCTCTCCAGTCATTCTGCACACACAAAAAAACAGAATCAGAATAACTTTACTGAATGATCTCCATCACAGAAATTTGTAGTCAAAGTCTGATATATACATATTTCAAGCATAACAGCAAACGATGCTTATAACATACAACAAAAACATACACAACACAGTCAAAGCGAACATGACAGAGACATTAACCTTTGACAATTTAAAATACATATTTACATATACACACTCATGGTGGTTGTTGTTTTTTGGCAAACACACATGCACAGCACTGAAAGACATATTTAAAATAAACTGTCTCTTATGTAAAAAAAACAAAAACAAACAAAAACAATCATGCAAAAACATCATTCCATGATTTGAAATATGAAGCATAGAGGAAAACATCAAACACAACAAACACGTTCAGTCATTAGATACTTTTAAATTGAGGGCTAAAAATTTGAGTTGTCTCCGTCAATATCACAATGAACAGTACTTCATATTTCTTCACCATTACATATGATGAAATAAAAAAATAAATAAATAAAAGAATCAGCAACACTATATATAGACAGACAGGCAGATGCCCCCAAACAGGTCTACAGGTAGATAGATCTATAGATACACAGACAACAATACCTTTTCTTGGGGTCAGCAGTTTCTTCTCGGGCTTTCCCTTTCCGTTTAGCTTTGGAGCGCTTTTCTTCTTCGTCATCAGAATACTCCACAAACTGGGTTCAGACAACAACAACAGAAAAACAATCAGATTTAAAAATAAAACTATTTATTCACAGTCAGAGCAGTCCACATGCTGGATTAACAACAACAAAATATATATCGTATCAAATAACTAGATAGAGAGAATTTCAAAGTTTCTTCTTTATGTTTCTTTAACTTATATACTAAGATAATGCATGTTACTACTGTCTACCCTACATGCCCTAACAGGGGTCAAAGGATAACATTTCCATGAATATTGATTGAATTCAAATTACAGCAACACTGCACACTGACAAGGGCTCCTGAGAGCCAGGTGAAATGGCTCAAGTAAGGTCAGTTTCATTTTCAAGGAGGTGTGAAACTGGCACTGATCCATATACTCTACACCACATGTAGACTGATTCACTACACATCTGTCATCTGCTTAAAAAACAACAACAAAAGACCAGATACGAGCCTACCCTAGGTTTCTGTAAAATATCAAAAAGAAGAAGAAAAAAGGGTAGTGTAAACAATGTGCAAGATAGACATAACATTATCTACAGACTCACAGCTATGTTTACGACAGACAGACATTATCTACAGACTCAGCCATGTTCAAGATAGACATTATCTACAGACTCACAGCAGTGTTCAAGATAGACAGACAGACATTATCTACAGACTCACAGCAGTGTTCAAGATAGACAGACATTATCTACAGACTGACAGCCATGTTCAAGACAGACAGACAGACATTATCTACAGACTGACAGCCATGTTCAAGATAGACGGACATTATCTTCAGACTCACAGCCATGTTCAAAATAGACAGACATTATCTACAGACTCACAGCCATGTTCACGACAGACAGACAGACATTATCTACAGACTCACAGCCATGCTCACGACAGACAGACAGACATTATCTACAGACTCACAGCCATGTTCACGACAGACAGACAGACATTATCTACAGACTCACAGCCATGTTCAAGATAGACATTATCTACAGACTGACAGCCATGTTCACGACAGACAGACATTATCTACAGACTCACAGTCATGTTCAAGATAGACATTATCTACAGACTGACAGCCATGTTTATGATAGACAGACATTATCTACGGACTCACAGCCATGTTCAAGACAGAAATGATCACAGAATCACAGTCATGTTCAAGACAAACAGACAGACATTATCTACAGAATCACAGCCATGTTCAAGAAAGACAGACAGACATTATCTACAGACTCACAGCCATGTTCAAGACAGACAGACATTATCTACAGACTCACAGTCATGTTCAAGATAGACATTATCTACAGACTCACAGCCATGTTCAAGATAGACATTATCTACAGACTGACAGCCATGTTCACGACAGACAGACATTATCTACAGACTCACAGCCATGTTCAAGACAGAAATGATCACAGAATCACTCATTCACAGTCATGTTCAAGACAGACAGACAGACATTATCTACAGAATCACAGCCATGTTCAAGAAAGACAGACAGACATTATCTACAGACTCACAGCCATGTTCAAGACAGACAGACATTATCTACGGACTCACAGCCATGTTCAAGACAGACATTTTCTGCAGACTCAAGCCATGTTCAAGACAGACAGACAGACATTATCTACAGACTCACAACCATGTTCAAGACAGACAGACATTATCTACAGACTCACAGCCATGTTCAAGAAAGACAGACAGACATTATCTACAGACTCACAGCCATGTTCAAGACAGACAGACAGACATTATCTACAGAATCACAGCCATGTTCAAGAAAGACAGACAGACATTATCTACAGACTCACAGCCATGTTCAAGACAGACATTTTCTGCAGACTCAAGCCATGTTCAAGATAGACAGACAGACATTTTCTACAGACTCAGCTATGTTTACGACAGACAGACATTATCTACAGACTCACAACCATGTTCAAGACAGACAGACATTATCTACAGACTCACAGCCATGTTCAAGAAAGACAGACAGACATTATCTACAGACTCGCAGCCATGTTCAAGAAAGACAGACAGACATTATCTACAGACTCACAGCCATGTTCAAGACAGACAGACAGACATTATCTACAGACTCACAGCCATGTTCAAGACAGACAGACAGACATTATCTACAGACTCACAGCCATGTTCAAGATAGACATTATCTACAGACTGACAGCCATGTTCACGACAGACAGACATTATCTACAGACTCACAGCCATGTTCAAGACAGAAATGATCACAGAATCACTCATTCACAGTCATGTTCAAGACAGACAGACAGACATTATCTACAGAATCACAGCCATGTTCAAGACAGACAGACATTATCTACGGACTCACAGCCATGTTCAAGACAGACATTTTCTGCAGACTCAAGCCATGTTCAAGACAGACAGACAGACATTTTCTACAGACTCACAGCTATGTTTACGACAGACAGACATTATCTACAGACTCACAACCATGTTCAAGACAGACAGACATTATCTACAGACTCACAGCCATGTTCAAGAAAGACAGACAGACATTATCTACAGACTCACAGCCATGTTCAAGACAGACAGACATTATCTACAGACTCACAGCCATGTTCAAGAAAGACAGACAGACATTATCTACAGACTCACAGCCATGTTCAAGACAGACATTTTCTGCAGACTCAAGCCATGTTCAAGATAGACAGACAGACATTTTCTACAGACTCAGCTATGTTTACGACAGACAGACATTATCTACAGACTCACAACCATGTTCAAGACAGACAGACATTATCTACAGACTCACAGCCATGTTCAAGAAAGACAGACAGACATTATCTACAGACTCGCAGCCATGTTCAAGAAAGACAGACAGACATTATCTACAGACTCACAGCCATGTTCAAGACAGACAGACAGACATTATCTACAGACTCACAGCCATGTTCAAGAAAGACAGACAGACATTATCTACAGACTCACAGCCATGTTCAAGACAGACAGACAGACATTATCTACAGACTTGGAGTCATGTTCATGACAGACAGACATTATCTACAGACTCACAGCCATATTACAGACAGACAGACATTATCTACAGACTCATAGCCATGTTCAAGACGGACAGACAGACATTACCTACAGACTCACAGCCATATTACAGACAGACAGACATTATCTACAGACTCACAGCCATATTACAGACAGACATACATTACCTACAGACTCACAGCCATATTACAGACAGACAGACATTATCTACAGACTCACAGCCATATTACAGACAGACATACATTATCTACAGACTCACAACCATATTACAGACAGACAGACATTATCTACAGACTCACAGCCATATTACAGACAGACATTATCTACAGACTCACAGCCATGTTCAAGACAGACATTATCTACAGACTCACAGCCATGTTCAAGACAGACATTATCTACAGACTCACAGCCATGTTCAAGACAGACCGACATTATCTACAGACTCACAGCAATATTCAAGACAGACAGACAAACATTATCTACAGACTCACAGCCATGTTCAAGACAGACAGACAGACAGACATTATCTACAGACTCACTGTATCTGGTGGCTCATTGTTGCCCTTCCAGGAAGCGTCTGACCCTTTGAACCTGAAACAGAACATTTCGAATGCTGTACGCCAAGTGTCACAGAGTCAAGGAATGAAGTGATTCTACTGATCCATGTTTTTCTCTCTAAAATTTCCTGTATGTCCAAGTTAGTTTTGAGATGAGCTAATATCAAACAGGGTTTTTTATGTTAAAAAAAAAAAATTAAAAAAAAGAAAATAACAAACCACAATACCACCCTCCACCCCCCTTGCTATAAATCACACATCATATTTTCAAAACCAAAATGTGCAGTGTCATTGAAGTGCAGGTTTCGATCATGGTGTTGGTAATTTTGGTGAGTGACCGCCATGGTCACTTTCTAAGATTTACTTTTAATACAAAACTGATATGACCTCAATGGCCCGTCACACGTCAAGGAAGAAGGCAGGAAATTGGGGGTGGGGGCACCAATAGAATGTGACGAATATGTAACAGTTCTGACTGCTTTGGGATTGAGGATGGTGATGAACTAGGTTGGACAGATGTTTCTCAATTTGTAGCTGGATCTTTTTTTTTTCTTTTTCTTTTTTTTTTCCTCTTCCCCACACTATTTTTCTGATTGTAAGTAGTTGTGTATAGTGTGGTGCTGTGTTGTGTGCTGTGCTTCATGTGTGTGTAAGTACGTGTGTGTGCGCACCTTTTCTCTTCATTTTTAGCTTGTTTGTCATGGACTCTCAAGCACTAAATAAAGAAATAATAATAAAGTTTTTAAAAAGATCTAAAAAGTACTGACTGCTTCAGTTTCTGGATGAAGACAAAGTGAGTGATCTCCCCTACTTCAGGAACTGGTTCCGGAACGAAGAAGACCTTCAGGCCGACCTCGATCCCCCTTTCCTTCATGTCCTTCTCACTGTTGAAGCGCACACTGTAGCTAGGGGCTTTGCACTGGCCAAACACCTCAAACACCTGCCCAGCACAGGAATCCATCCATAAATTTCTCTTCTTGAGATAATGAAGTATTCTGCATTCTGTAAATATACACATCTATCAGAGCAAACACCTCAAACACCTGCCCAACACAGGAATCCATCCATTACATATCTATATCTGTCTTAGCATATAACAGTCGTACATATAACAGGAGCCAACAAGTCCAGCAGGCTTTCTCAGTGTAATAGTCTATAGCCTTCCTCAGAGGACAACAACGACAAATTGCTGGGTACAAACTTCAGTCAACATTGGGTGAATTAAAATTTTTTTCATAGTTTCAATTTTTGAATGACAAATTTGTTAAGGTACATACACACACACACACACACACACAAATATAAAGCCAACTAGACTTCATCATAAAAAATACCAAAAAAATACAATATTCTGAAGTATATTAATGCGAATAAAAAAGTAGAACATCGGAATAAATCATAACACTGAAGAGAATACATCCATTAAAATTAAGTACAAAACATCAATGAGTCTTTAGGTCTTCACTTTATAAATGGAGTAGGCTTTATCATTTACATAAATAATACATGGTGTTTCCACTCAAAGTCAGAAATCTCCTCAGCAGATGTGGCGTAGCGTAAATGGATATGTGCAAACACAGCGACGCCTCCTTTAGTAACTGAGCTGAACTGATTTCCTGGTACACTGGTTTGAAATCACCCAGAGACTGATAATCCCCACACCCCGCTCCTCCTCCCCCAAAGCAGAATTTCCCCCTCAGCACAACCACAACGTACCACTCCAAGGGGCTGTCTGTTTTCATAGAACAGGACCGTCTCATCGTTCACAGGGGAGTACTTCTCCAGATCCACTGTTGACTCCACCACCGCTGCAACATCAGAGAAACCATGATTGATTAATGCACTAAATAAACACAATTAAGTTACTCTAAGTTACTGATGTTGAAAAAGCCTATGCAAACACAAACAAAAAAGACAAGAAAAAAAAGCACATGTAGAAAGCCAATACTTTGAACTTTTCCACACACAAATACAAATGTGACTACAGAAATTCAGTGTGAAAGGTGCAAAAAAAACCAACAGATAAATTGAAGCAGAGCAAGTTAGCAAAGTGTGTTAAAAAAAACCAACTGAATTATTTGGCTGGCAAAAACAGATCTTGTTCATGCATTGGACTCAAAACCTGTGGACACTTGCTTAGTTCCTAGACAGGCCTGTGTGCATAGTTTGCTGGGTGAATTGTGGTCTGAGTATGCATTTGTTTATCAAACCACCTAAAAAAAGTTTTCACACACAGCTATTCTAGTACCGTTTATTATCATCATTATAATTATTATCATTAATTAACCACTAGCCTATTAATGTACCACTCTTCTACCCACTGACAAACTACAAGTCTGCACAAATACAATTCTGCAAGAATGAAGAATACAATACAACATACAGGACTTCTAAAGCAAAGTGGCTGTCTTCCAAGACATTAAATACACACATTTCTTAAATGTATAAATGTCAAATGTGTTTGATACATGTGCTGGATAATCATCAATTAATTTGGAATGATAATTATTAGTTGTTGATTTTTTTTCTTATTGTTTTTTTTCGGTTTCTTTTTCTTATTTGTGTGCTATGAAATACAGATACCCTTCCAAATTGATTGTCACTGAAGTGCCCTGCAACTGCTGAACTGTGTTAATGATGTAATCTTGTAATGATGTGTGAATTGTGCAAAATTCTAATATGATGATAGACAAGACAAGACAAAACAAGAAAAGACAAATAGTTTACTGAACTGGGGCATTTGCCCATGTCAAAGGGAACAGTGGAGTAGCGATGAAAATCTGACGAAAGAAAACAGCGTATATTGCATGATTGCCAAGGGTTTTCAATTTCATTATCCATACATGTAGCACAATCTTAACTGGAATGCATTATTTATGTAGATTGTGACTTTCATTGAGTATTTCACGTTTGATAGCAATGACACTAATCTGAACACAGATGGATGGTTGTAAATTTTTTTTAAAGAATAAACTGTTCTCTAACCTGTTGGTATCTAGGACAAATGAGCATGAAGTGGATTTCTGATTCATAGACACCCTCACGGAAAGGACAATCCAAACATTTATCCTTAGCCTCACGAAAATGGTTTAAATGATATGCTAATGGTGAAAAACCAAGCCTTATTCTTGTTAAATATTTCCTAACTGCGCTACTTGTACAACCAAGAGATAGTGAGAAAGGGAGTAGTTTCCTTTCAAGGAAGAATAAAACGCATAGCGTTCTTTTGTTTTTATGTCACTGTTCCAGCCATGGACATAGCAGTCAATTAAGCGCTGTCTAAACTCAGCCCAAAAAGCTTCCTCATTACCGACTCCTTGCTGTTCCCACACAAAGCCAAAACCATAACCATACAAGATAAAGCATATAGAGACCCAGTTATTCTTATCTATTAATATGATGATAATGAAGATGATGTTTCAATGAGAGAATTTTTTTCCTAACAGCTTCTAAGCAAGGGGGCAGGGGGGAAAGTCCACAATCGAATTCAGTATTAAAAAAAAAAAAAAAAAATCTTTACAAAAATAAAATGACAAAAAGCATCCGAGTGCAGACCTACCCAGCACGCTGACAGTGGCGGTGACCACACCCAGCAGTTCCAACCGTGTCTCCTCTGGAAGGCTGATGTGCAAGTTCTCTAGGGGAGGTAATTCCTGCAGACACACACCTCTCACATGGTGACCTGGATACTGCTCCTGGTCACACTCTTACATGTGTGCCTTGTGTGTGTGTGTGTGTGTCTCCATGTGTGTGCATGTGTCACTTTGTGTGTGTGTGTGTCTGTGCATTTGCATGTTCGTTCTTTAGTTAGCGTCTTTTCACTATTAGTGATATTAGACGATAAAAAAAATTAAATTAAATGAAAAAAACAACAACATTGGACTGACGGTTTGAAGATAGGCTGGAACTTCTGAATTTATGGAAAGATTAAAGAGTCCACAATTCCCCCACACCCCCTCCCCACCAATTTAACTGATACAGTACTTTCAGTCCCTGCCTGAGTTAACTCATGTTTGTAATTTGCTTTTTTGCTTTTTTTTTTATACTCCATCTGAATTATGTCCTGATGTTTGAAATCTTCTATCAGGATTATCTTTAAAATAAAATAACAACTTTCTGGCTGCTATCCCATCACTGAATCCCCCCTCAAGGTCTATCACTCACCTCTGGTAAGACCTCGCCTTTTGTGCGCACACTGGTCCGTACGTTTCTGACAAACATTGAAACATGCCCAGATTTAACCACTGTATCTGGTTCTCACCAGCCACATCCAACCTTTTTACTTAGATGGAGACAGTAATATCAATATCAGGTTCATGAATTGTTCTCAAATTTATTCAAAATATTCTCATCGTAAGATTCATTCATTATGTTTTTGGATCTATAAATGTTCAAGGCACAAGTACATAATTACCATACAGCATCAAGAACACGTGTATACATACTGTGTATGTACACATACTGTGTGCACACACAAACACACACAAATACTCACTTATAAA
This sequence comes from Babylonia areolata, assembly GCF_041734735.1. Classification (NCBI taxonomy): domain Eukaryota; kingdom Metazoa; phylum Mollusca; class Gastropoda; order Neogastropoda; family Buccinidae; genus Babylonia; species Babylonia areolata. Next base: position 2,044,389 of record NC_134893.1, read on the forward strand.
GATATTCTTAAATGTACTCAGAGACACACATGTGCTTGGACATGCAATTTTTTTGTCTACACAAACAACACACACACATACACACACACACATATATCTCAAAATGGAAGTTTTATACAAATCAAATTTAAATTGCACTTCAAACATGCACATGAATGTTAAAAACTTTTGCATTAACCACAATCTTACCCACGCACACGCATGTTATTGTATGCAAGCAAACATGCACTAACACACACATACACAAACACACACACGCGCACGCACACACACATACACACAAACACACATAAGACACATACACATACACACAAACACACACATAACACACGCACACACACACAAAACACATGCACACACACACACACACACACACACACACACACACACATCAGCTCAGGCTCACTCTGTCTCGATTTCCGGCGCCTCCTCAACAGCAAAGCTGGACAATGACGACGTGTCAGAGTCACTGTCCCCTTCAGAGTCAGCATTGTCTGGGTCCCTGTAGCTGACCCCCCGGAACTCCACGTCTCCCCCACTGCCATCCTCCCCAACATCCAGTGTCTCCACCTTGACCATCCCAGGTCCGAACCTTGGCTCCTCCTTCACCCCATCCACCTCTGTGTGCAGCTGGAGATCGGTGCCACTGTTGTGACAGAACAGTTCGTACCCGGAGTCTTCTTTTTCCTGCTTGACCATGATGAAGCCGCACGCAGTGTCACAGCCAACAGTCTCCATAGATGTGCCAGCAGACATGTCAACGTCACTCTGTTGTTCCGGACATGTGATGGTCTCTGCTGTGGTGGCCTGCTCTGGATGGTTTGCTGGGCTTTGTTCCTGCGGGAGTTCTGCGCACAACAAACACCTGGTGTACTGATGTGGTATGGAACTATTGTTTGGATGCAGTTGATCAAGATAGTTGCTATCTGTCGACTATGCAGCGATCACAATAACTTCATCAGAGAGTCTACACGTACAACTATGAGCACCTACTTCAGAGCAAGAGGCTACCCAGCTAACCTGATAGAACAAGCCCTCAGGCCAGCACAGTCCATTCCAAGTTCCCAGGCTCTTACCCCCAAAGATACCAGTACATCTGATGCAGAAAACCGTTGCGTCTTCACCCTGATCTACCACCCATAAACCTCCCCATTACTTATTTAGAGACATTCTATACCAAAACTTCAGTATTCTACAAGATGACCCAGAACTGTAAAAGATCTTTAGACAACCCCCAGTGGCTGCATATAAAAGAGACAATTACCAAGGAGACCACTTAGTATGATCTGCCTTCCATCCTACACACCACACAACCCCATCAGTCAACTCTGAATGAAACAAATCAAAATGCAACACTAGTACATTTATCAACCCAATCAAAGAAGTTCAGTCCCCTTCAGGTAAGAAATTTCACATCAGATCCCACTTTAATTGCCAAACCCAAAATGTTGTTTATGCCCTATTCTGCAGCCTCTGCCATAAAATATATGTAGGTGAGACTTACAGAACCCTCAATGACCGCATCAAGGAAAACAGGGACAACATGCTTGCCAAAAAAGACACTCCAGTAGCAACCACTTCAACTCCAGACGACACAACCTTTCACATGTCAGTAGCAGCACTTCTGTGCAACAGCTGTGGAGACTGCCTATACAGGAAATTTATGGAAAGCCAAACCATCTCTGGCTTTGGCACAGCGCAGCCTCAAGGTCTCTCACTTTGGCACAGTGCAGCCTCAAGGTCTCTCACTTTGGCACAGTGCAGCTTCAAGGTCTCTCACTTTGGCACAGTGCAGCCTCAAGGTCTCTCACTTTGGCACAGTGCAGCCTCAAGGTCTCTCACTTTGGCACAGTGCAGCCTCAAGGTCTCTCACTTTGGCACAGTGCAGCCTCAAGGAATCAATGTCAGAGAGTGACACCAGTTCAACCCCCTCCCCATCCTCTCCCTTCTCTCCTACTCCCCTCCTCTTCTTCCTCTTCCCCTTGTCACCCCCCTCCCACCCCCACTCTTCCTTCCCACCCTCTCTTCCTTTTTCCTCTTTTTTTTTTTTTCCTTTCCTTCCTCATGAGAGGAGGTGGTCATACTTTCACGCTCTCTGGAAATGTGTAAATTGGTCAGTTTATAGACATTGTATGACTGTGATTCTTGGCATGGAGATCTTTCAGTGAGCAGTAAGTCTATTGGAATCAACAATTTTCATCGATAAACAGTCAGTGTGGTGTTAATTGCAGAAACATTTCAATATATAATTAAGAAAGATGAAAAACTGAATTTTGATTGAATTCAACTCAGGCAAAAAGAGACAATTTACATGTGCACATCTCGCTTGTAGAAAGTCTTCTGTACACGGTAACAACGACGACAATGCATGAATAATGTTCTCACCTGAATAATGCTGGTGTGTTCGTAAAACCCCTGAGTATGGCATGGCCGACTCATGTATGCCTGTGTACGATGATTCAGCTATGACTGACCCCCAGTTCATTCATGACACACAAGCACATAATGTTGATGATTGTTCATGTGAAGCCAAACTTAAACATACTGCTGATGTGATTCAAAAGTGCTTCTGGTGTTGTGAGGAAGAACTGGTGATATGGCGGAATGTTTTTCTGTACCGCTACTCTGCCATCACAGACAGCGCAATCAGTGTCCAGGTGACAGACTATGGTCAACATGATGTCTCGTCACACCCAGCTTTTCAGTGGATTTCAGAACTTCCCCCTGAACTGGCAAAAACAACGATACGTCTGTTCTGGAAAACTTCAAACAGGATCACCGTCACCCTCTACTTCAGAACTTCCCTGAATTCTGGCACTCTCCTCTGTCAAGAAAGGGGCTGCTATCACTGGGATCTGGAGGAGCGTGAAAGACTGAAACTGAAAGGCGTGGTTTCCACGTTTCTCAAAGACGGAGACATCACCACTCTGACTTCAGCCTCACTCCATGTCCCTCTGACCTTCATCAAGCCCCTTGGCCCTTTGTCCTTGACCACGCCCCTGATGGACCCACACTCTGTACCAACAGCAGAGATGGACATCGATGGGTTGTCATGTCCCCAGGAACAATCTTTTTCTGGAGCACCACGGAAGATATGAATTCTTCACCAGTTTCATGTGCCTCAGACACTAGCCAAGCCTCACTGACGTGTGAGTGCACCCCTTTGCAAGTTGTCCTGCACTCCCCCCCCACCCCACAACAGCACCTCCTTCCTCAACAGAACCCAAAATGGGTCACCTGTCACTACTCCTCCAGGCAGGAAACACCGAAAACTTCACAGACAGACCCTCCGTGTCACTCAGAAACAAAGTTTCTCCATTTCAGCTCAGTTTTTATAAACTGAGATTCAACGAACTGAAAGAAATTGTGGATGATCTGACAACCTCTCAGTCTCAGCAAAGCATAATGGACTCGTTTGTGTTGTTGATCGAAGATGCTAAAACTGAAACAAAAAATGAAATAAAAAATATTGTGAGCACAAAACTGAATCATCTATCGACAAAAGTAAAGGACCTAGAAGTGATAGTGACCGAGATTAAAGCAGCTATCGATTTCCTCACAAAAGATAATCAGTCTCTTTGATCCCAGTTAGGGAATATAAAATCAGAACTGAAGAGTATGAGAGCAAGATCACCAACAGGCCATGCCAGCACACAGGTCATCAAAAATGAACCAGCCATGGACAGCAGGCAGTGTGCAGTTGAAGTGATCACAACACTGAAGTGCAGCCCCCCTACTTCTCTGTCAGCTGGCCTTCAAAACCTAATTCAACCAGGTCTTGGCGACACACAGAGAAGTATCAAACATTCTGAATCACCCTCAAACAACCATGGCTCTGACTAGTCTGACAGTGACATGGCCTCCATGGTGATCTGTGGTACCCCTGCCTCCACAGAGACGTCCCAGCCCACTGGTGTCCAGCCTGACCATCCAGGTACAACTCCCATGGAACCCCGTGACGCCGGAACACTGCCCTCCAACCTGAAGGAACATCCTCTGCTGTCTGACCATTCTAAGGATGAGAACATGGCTACCACCTACCCCACTCCCGTAATGAACTGCTTTGCTCCCCTCAATGATCCCACACCCTGTGAACACAATGCAGCTAGGGAGACATCTGGATCAGCTGAAAAAATGGAACATGACATGTCTGCTGCTCATTCTGATAACATTTACCAAAACTGGCAAAAGCGCTCTCTGTTCGAAATATTAAGTTCTGTTTCAGTTAATGAGCGTACGACAGCACTGTTAATTTGTGACTCCATCCTAAAACTCAATCGTCTATCGATTATGCCTCAACTCTATATGACATGTGCAGTGCCAATACATTGAAACCACTATCTAGAATCCATAAACATGCTCTTAAGATTATACTGTTAAAATCTACTAGTTTAACACCCAGAGATTACATAACCATGGACATTCTTCCACAAACATACAAATTACAGTACAATAAAGCAGTGATGATGTTTCGAATAATGAACGGATTTGCCCCTCTAACACTAACTGTAAGATTTCAACAAAACCAGTCAAGGTACACACATAATATAGTCATCCGAAAACCCAGAATTAACCTCTTTGAAACTAGCCTTGTTTACTCAGGATGGACACTTTGGAACTCTTTACCTTCGATTATCAAAAATAAAAGCAGTATTTCTTCCTTTAAATCAGCTTACAAAACATTTCTATTTCAGGAAATAAAAACTTCAATGTAGACAATTTGTTGATTATCTAGTTACTTGCTTTGTTCATTTTTTTCTTCACACTGACCAATGCTATTGGAGACACACACCCACCCCCAACCAAAAAACTAAAAGTCATTGGTATATCATCATGAATTTTAATATCTTTGATTATATATAATCATATTTACGACTGAATGTTGAAATCTAAGGCTTTCACTATGTGCATGGGGTTGGAGGGAATGAGACGGGGGCAGGATGGGGATAGAGTTCTTTAGTTTGTCACTTTGTAGTGGTCTTTTTTCATAAGTTTCTCATGTGACTTTCAGTGAAATTTGTCATTGATATCTTTCTTGTTAATAGTTCTGTGTTCTTGTGTTATCTGATGGAACCCTACCCCCCACATCCCTCTTTTTTTCCCCCTTTCTTTTATACCCCAGGTCTGGATGGAAAAAAGCATATGTTTTGCTTATCTCATTAACCTGGTAAAATAAAATTTCGTTTTATTTCCTTTCGTTGCGCCCCACCCCTTTTCCCCCTCCCGTCCCCTTCTCATCCAACAAATCAGTGCCTGAACAGCAGTCTCCAGCCACTGAGATGTACTCACCTCTTCAGTATATACTATTGTGGCCTGCCAACACCTCTTCACCTTGTCACTTGAAAAAGAGTCAATGACATCGCTTTTATCTTTATCTTAAGGTACCTTTGATTTTATCATTTTTACACCATCTTTTATCATTTTTAACTATCATTTTGCTTGTTAATATACTCCTTATCTGGTTACAAGTGGTCAAACATAACCCTAAAAATAGTCCCTTCTGCCTTCGGACACTTGATTTCCTGTTGGATAAATGAAACTTTATAATATCATACTGCATTGTATTACACTGCACTGTACTGTAATGTGTAATTTATCGTACTGTACTGTATTGTATTGTATTGCAGTCTGCACAGTACTGTACTGTACTTTATACTGTACTGTACTGTACTTGTACACAGTTGTAGCAAATTTGTACTTAAAATCTGAAGGTTTCCTTCCACTCCTAACTTTCACTCAGGACTGCTTTACATGTCACCCAGTCCTGAGAGTATCCTAGATATATACTGAAAAGCATGAAACCAATTACAACAATACTCTGATCATCACTGCCATATATGATCGTTGTAAAAATAAAAAAAAAGTGCATTGGCTATAGTCCTAAACAGTACATGTTACGCACTCCAGAAAAATATCCTTTCACACATCAATAAAACATAAACTCATGCTCACCATCGACAATGGCCTCTCCATTGGTTGCCCCAGAAACTGAACCTGACATAACTGCACCGTCACTGTCACTGACTGGGTGAGATACAACAGCACCACTGTCCGTATCATCGTAATGATCATGTGCGGTAGATGACACTGACACTGACTCAGACACTGAGGTGTCAACGTTTTCAAGACACAGCTCAGAAACCGACTGACTGTTATTAGGTCCTGACACAGAAACCGATGTCACACTAACAGGCTGTTCAGAAACAGGGTCTGTGGCCTGGGCTGAGTCCAGCATTGTTGTTGTTGAGCTATTTCTGTCATCAGTTTCTGGTGCTTTTGTTTCTTGTAACTTCTGCTGGATGTTCTTGAAGATGTCTGATATGGAGAACCTCGACCCTGCAGATGATTCACTGGGGAGAGACACAGTCCCCTCTGTTCCCGCCATCGTCTTTGTAATTGTATCCTGATTCTGTGGACAGAGCAGACCATCAATTAATCCTTTCATTGTCTCTGTGTCCTAGGTCTGTTGACAGAGCAGACCATCAATTAATCCTTTCATTGTCTCTGTTCCCATTCTATGGACAGAGCAGACCATCAATTAATCCTTTCATTGTCTCTGTTCCCATTCTATGGACAGAGCAGACCATCAATTAATCCTTTCATTGTCTCTGTTCCCATTCTATGGACAGAGTAGACCATCAATTAATCCTTTCATTGTCTCTGTTTCCATTCTGTGGAGTGGACAGAGTAGACTATTAATACAATATCATATATTAAAGAAACCAGTATAACTCATATTATGGTATTAAAGAAATAAAAGTTACTTAAGATGTCTAAGGTTAGAGCACAGCTTTGATCCAACATTCACATCTACAGAGAAATACTGTAATTTCTAAACTGAAATCTGAAAAGCTCAGTTTCAAAACTGTTTACATTATTTTAAATCCAATCAACGTGGTGCTACTTTGTGCCACTTGTAAACTAGTGATAGTCACACTACTGTGTGACTACAGTAAATTGTGTAAGTTCAGTAACACTAAAAATCAACAATTAAGTTAACAAAGTGTTACAGGTATTTACAGTTATAATATAGTATAGTGGGGGGAAATCATGGTTGTGGTGAAGAGAATTTAGAAGAGAAACACTGAGCTTGTTAAAAAGTTGTTTCAGGTTCCAGTACAGTGCCAGTAGTCAGAATGAGTGGACAGGTCCACAACATATGCTACACATGTGCTGTAGAAAAAAGATAATAAAATAAAAACCAAAAAAATCTAAAAAGGCACCAGACGCCTGGCCTTGAAAGCCTATCCCAGGATTGTGTAAAACATTGATCTAAAAATGATATTTATAACAACAAGACAAAATAAACAAACTAGGAAGGTGATTCAGTGATTGGTTACTCACACAGCTAAGGTGCATACTGATGGCCATAATTCAAACCACGGCTGCAATGAATTAATTGGAACAGCAAAAACTTGAAAACATGATGGCTTGAATTGTGTATTACTATTAATCAGTTCTAAGCTTGTGCACAAAATCTGAACCGCCAGCATCAAAGCAAGTAACCTTTACCAACCATACTCCTTCGTTTACCATAATATATTGTAGAATTTTGAATACGTGTGTCTAAAGTATGACACAGGTACCGCTGTGTGCAAACCATCCCATAGTAAACCTATGATAGCCTAACACAGGCTGTAAACATGCAGAGACGAAGAAACCTAAGAGTAAGATAGCCTAACACAGGCTGTAAACATGCAGAGACGAAGAAACCTACGAGTAAGATAGCCTAACACAGGCTGTAAACATGTAGAGACGAAGAAACCTACGAGTAAGATAACCTAACACAGGCTGTAAACATGTCGAGACGAAGACCATCATTGCAAGATAAGTTTCCGTTTGCCATAGCATGCAAGTCGAATGTCATTAAAGTACAATGTGAGCAAATTTGTCCTACTGCCCCAGAGTCTTCGAACTCAACCATTACCGTCGTCATCAGCACAGACTTAAAGCAAAACCTCACCGGTGTACTGAAAAATGTAGTTTACACAACGCATGCAGGAATGTCATACCATGTGTCGTGTTGGTCGACTCGAGTCCCCAAATTAAACGCACACAACAACACGTGCTGCGCTGATTCGCGACAAAAACGGAACTGTCTTTTCATTCGAATGAAACCAAATATACCAAAATGACACCAAATTGAGCCGAATAGTCGTCTTCTTCTTCCTGTTTGGAGTCGACGGTCATCACGTTGACCATTCTGACACCATAATGGGGAGGAGCGCAGCAGCATGACCCACCTTCCTAGGTGATGAGATGGAGGGGGTAGAAAAATGGTGGGCCCGGGGGCGGGGGAGGGGGGGGGGAGCCATCATCTGTTTCAGGCATCAGGACCAGGCCTTTCCGGCTACTGAAGCGGCCCCCGGGGTCAAGCCCCAACCGGCAGAGCCCTAGTCCCTCACTTGCCTTACTTGGCTGATGGCGTGGCAGGGCTTTTAAGACATTCGGGTCATCCTTGAGGCAAAAGCCTCAAGAGAAGGGGCGGTGACAGTAGCTTCTGGTAGTGAGTTCCACTCTCTGATGGTACGTGGCAGGAATGAGAATTTCCCGGGTAGTCAGTGCGGCATGATGGTATTCTGTACGCTTGGTTGTGGCCTCTCCCTCTTCTGTTCTTTGGTATGAGGTTGTTTGTCTCAACTTTGGTCAGGTTGTGACGGATTTTGTAGAGCATGGCGAGTCTAGCTGATTTCCTTCGCTGTTGTAGTTTGGGCCACTTTAGTTGTTCCAGCATATTTCCGACACTTGAGGTGTTTCTGTGTCGGTTTAGGACGAATCTCGCCGCTCTGTGTTGTACTGCCTCGAGCTTGCTGATGTCGTCTTTTTGGTGGGGGTCCCATACAGTGGAGGCGTACTCGAGGATGGGTCTGACGAGGGACTTGTAGGCTCTTTCTTTGATGGTGGTGGAGCCGATCTTCAGGTTCCTACGAAGGAAACCCAGTGTGCGGTTGGCCTTTGCAGCTACAGCATCGATGTGTGCATCCCAGCTGCTGTTGCTCTGTACTGTCACGCCGAGGTACTTCGTGGAGCTGACTGTTTCCAGTGTGTGGCCGTGCAGGGTGTAGGAGCTCTCCCTTACTGTTCTACATCGCGTCATGTTGAGGACGTTGCACTTCTTCGGGTGGAACGACATGTCCCACTGGCTCTCCCAGTCTTCCAGTCGGTGTAAGTCCTCCTGTAGGATGCCCTGATCCTCGGATGATGCGCTGTTTCTGTGGAGAAGAGTGTCATCTGCAAAAAGGCGACTGTCCGATTCCACCTTTTCAGGAAGGTCGTTTATGTACGTGAGGAACAGGGATGGCACCATCCAATGTTTTAGGTCATAATGTCAGTCTCTCATGCCAAGTTGTTCGATCTACGAGCGCTCAATGGCTGCTGTCTGTCAGCTCTACACACATAGGCATCATGTTGTGCAAATGACCCCGTGTTTGATCTCCACCGAGGATTGGCGCTATATAAGTATCCATATCAATCAATCAAAACCTGAACACGATTATTTCCTTCTTTTTTTTATACTGGCTGACTGGGCCCCAGTATCAAAATTTGATACATGTATGGGACTGACGTAGATGGAACAACTTGGCATGCGAGACTGACATTATGGCCTAAAACATTGGATGGTGCCTTGATGTATCGTCGTAATTTCTGCACTCGGCATTAAAATTACCCAGGCAGTGTGCGTGTATGTAGATCTCGCGCCGTGGGTGTGCATCACACACTGCAGTAACTGAGACGGACGTATACGGACAAACATGATCATGGTCGAAAGCACAGAGAGAGAGAGGAAGAGGAGAGGAGTGGTCGTGTAGAATACGTCACATGATAGAACATAATTGTCATACTCAGTCACGCGTCATTTTTCAAATTATGTAATTCATCCTTGACATTGGTCTGTATGTAGATTTGGATACCTCAAGTTTGTATTTTTCGTATTGTATTGTCGTTTTCATTTTTGCGTGTGTGTTTGGGTTGTTTTTTTTCAACTATTATCTATCAGCTTCATAAGCTAAACCACACTGGCCTGCTTACATGCGAAAGCATTAGACCAGGCCCGGATAGCTCTTGGTGACTGAGAAAATGGAAAACTGACGTTGTTCAACGGCACCACATCCGCGGATTCAAGACGTCCCAGGGTAGGTAACCCATGTGTTTCAGTGCAGTTTCGAATGTCAGACATTATTATTTTAAATCTAGTGATGCAGAATTGGTAAAGTTTAATTGCAAGTTCTTTTCCTTATCCAGATACTAGATGCCGATTTCGTTCGGGCTTTTTTGTTGTTGTTTTTCAACCACCAAGGCAAAATTCAACGCGCGCGCACACACACACACACACACACACACACTCTCTCTCTCTCTCTCTCACACACACACTCACACACACACACACACACACACACACACACACCATATGCAAGAGAAAGAACGAAACCACAAAAAAAAGAAACATAATAAAACGCAGCACTCTGATTGTGCTATGGCTACCCAATTTAAATAGAAGATATGTCTGGTATTGTGTTTCGTCCGAAAAGCATCAGATTTATCAGAATGTGTTGTCGAATGGGATGGGGCAGCGTCGGCTCGCGGAGCACTGGAAACAAAAAGCCTCCCTTCACATTCCTACAACTGTGACATAATTATTGTAACTCATCCATCGTGACTGCGGTGTGTTTAAGTTGTGGTGTGCTGTTGAAACCGCGCGCGCGCGCACGCACACACACACACACACACACACACACACACACACACACACACACCACACATACACACAACATGCCTGAACAATAATTGACATTATAATTAAACTAATTTTGTTAAGTCTGCTTTAAAAATTATGTCCATGATGATATTGGAAAATGAAGTATCAATGGCCACATTTTCTGGAACAAAAGCTGGTACATGAATAAAGCCATTTCTAAAAAAAAAAAAAAAAGAAAAAAGGAGGTTGAGGGTTATGTCCATTTGGATCCAACAGTTATATGCTTTTATTTGACCATGAGCAAACTCTGTAGCAAGGCCGTGCGACCCCTTAGCTGTTGACAGAAAACTGTTCCACTGGCAGGCTGCCTGTCAGCACTTCATTGATCTTTTTGTTGCTAAACGTCCAGCCGACCACACAAGGCCGTGTCAGGACTAACTTGAAAAAAAGAAGAAAAAAAAAAAAAAAAAAAAAATCATGTTCATGCATAATGACCTAGGACATGCCTTAGATGTTGATCATTCCATCAGTTTTTTGCCAGAGGATTTTTATAAAATGTACCTGAATACAAACATCATATTACATATAATATATATGCAGATATATGCATGATGACACTCACAGGCATACAAAACCAAAATCTGCCAACATGCACCCCACGACTCATTAGGTGGTAAGAGAAAGAAAAAAAAAGTATAGTGAGAATGCCATATGATCTAGTTACGAAAATGACAAACAATAATAACAATTATAATGAAGAGCAGTTCTACAACGCTGTTCCTTCACGGAGAGGCCCAAGCGCTTAACAAAATTAATTACATATATCAAGAAAGAAAAAAAAAACAATCAAGAAGATTAAAATAACAATTATTCGATCACGGCACTCCACAAATTACATGTTACAAAAGAGAAGAAAATATCATCAAGAAGAGGAATCAACTTCGATGAAACTTCCCCTGTAGTTAATAATTGTAATATTTTCAAATGTCTTCTTTATAACCACTTCTTCCCGTGGGATTTCTGGTGTGTCGACGTTTTCGTATGGGTGTATGTGTGTTTCTTCTTTTTATTTATTTATCTATATTATTTATTTCTTTATAATCTAATGGAGTCTCCAGTCGGATCGACGGACGAGTAGGCAGGCAGGCTTATCTGTCGGTGTGTGTCCTCATATGGGAGAAGAGGCCGATTCTGGATGCGCATCACTTCCTACAAGTGTTGCAAGGGAAAACGTCTCCAGAAGTTGAGGCCCGCTTCCTTCGCTCACGCTTTTCCTTTATGGCCAACGTTCTCTTGTTTTCAAACGTCTTTATGCCACTAGAGCACAGCATCCTCCAGCGAGAGCGGTCAAGGACATCAGTTTCCCAGGAAGCTATGTCTATGTCACAGGCTTTGAGGTTTGTCTTCAAGGTGTCCTTGAGGCGCTTGCAGGGTCTTTCAAGTTCGCGGTGGACTTCCTTCAGCTGGCCATACAAGAGCATCTTCGGGATCCTGCTGTCTGTCATGTGGACAACGTGTTCTGTCCAGCGTTGCTGGCACTGGATCAGCAAGCTTTCAGTGCTGGGCAGGCCGCTCCTCTCTAGGACCTGGAGGTTGGAGACCCTGTCTTGCCACTTTATGCCGAGGATCTTTCGTAGGCATCTCTGGTGAAACCGCTCAAGTTGTTGAATGTGACGGCGATACGCCGTCCAAGTTTCACAGCAGTACAACAAGGTGGTCAGCACAACAGCTCTGTAGGTTTTGATTTTGGTGCTGAGCCTGATGCCTTTGTTGCTCCACAGCCTATTGTTGAGTCTGCCAAAGGCGGAGCTGGCCCTGGCGATGCACAGCGTCACTTCTGCATCAAGGGCTCCGTTGCTGCTTAGGGTGCTGGCAAGGTAGCAAACCTTGTCGACTGACTTGATCTCTGTGTCATCTATCTTGATTGCAGGTGGGGGTTTCGAGGCGGAGGGGGGAGGCACTGGCGTTCTGTGAGCTAGCTGGTTGGTACATGGACTCGGTTTTGCTGAGGCTGATGGTGAGTCCAAAGCGCCTGCAGGAGGTTGAGAACCTGTCCATAATGAACTGCATGTCTTCGTCTTCATGGATGTGTGCAGCAAGCGCGCAGTCATCAGCGAAGAGGAACTCTCTCAACAGTGCCTCAAACACCCTGGACCTGGCGTGGAGTCGCCGCAAGTTGAAATGTTTGCCATCTGTGCGAAACTGGATGTAGATGCCCCGGTCATAGTCTTGGAAGGCGTCAGTCAGCATGGCAGAGAAGAGAATGGAGAACAGTGTGGGTGCCAAGACGCAGCCCAGCTTCACTCCATTTACCACAGGGAACGGATCCGACATGTCAGTATCTTCCTGTACTCTCGCCTGCATGCCATCGTGGAATGACACAATCAGCTGGAGTAGGCTCTCTGTGCAGCCGAACTTTAGGAGGATCTTCCACAGACCACGGCGGTTCACCGTGTTGAAGGCCTTAGACAGGTCTAGAAAGACCATGTGGAGCTCTTTGTTCTGCTCACGGCACTTCTTTCTCTGTCTCTGGACCTTGCAGTTGGAATGAACTTCCTCTTTTGCTTCGTCAGGTCTCCACACTCAGCTCTTTCAGGTCTGACCTTAAAACCCACCTCTTCCCAAAATAGCCTCCCTTCCCTGCCTCTTCCTTGTCTTCAGTTTCTCCAGTTTTAGAGTTATGCATGCGTGTGAATGACTGGTGTAAAAGCGCTTTGATTTGTCTATGCACAAGATTCAGCGCTATATAAATACCATTATTATTATTATTATTATTATTATTATTAATTCTTGCACAGTGTTCCTGAAGGTTGGGATATCATTTCTACTAACACGATCCCCGTCATCCCCACAGCGGACTAGGTACGCTTGGTCTTGGTTGTGCTTTCAGCTACTTCACAATCTTGAGTAACAGCAGTAATGGATTACCCATGTACATTTTGCATATCATTTAGAATAAATGAACAAGCAATAAATTCCCTGAAATGACTTGTCTTTTTTTTTCTTTTCTTTTCTTTTTTGACTCACTTGTGTAAACAAAATGAGTCTATGTTTTAACCCGGCGTTCAGTTGTCTGTGTGTGTCTGTGTCTGTGTGTGTCTGTGTGTCCATGGTAAACTTTAACATTGCCATTTTCTCTGCAAATACTTTGTCAGCTGACACAAAAATCTGGCATAAAAAAAGGAAAAATTCAGTTCTTTCCAGTCATCTTGTTTAAAACAATATTGCACCTCTGGGATGGGCACAAAATGTTTTTAATAGAAGCCAAATTATATGCAAAATGAATTTACTGTTATATATATATATATATATATATATATATATATATATATATATATATATATATATATTATTCTCTAAACTTGGCACTTTGATCTGATATTCTGACACAGCATCAAGAGCAGTCATTTATATATTTTTTTGTTCAAACAGGAACTTCTTTTGCTAAGCGTGGAAGTTATATTTCTGGTGCATGTCTTTGGTGCAGCTAGCAAAAAAGGGAAATTAATCTAAAATTAATGCTGGGGGTTAATTTGCTTTTAACTGATCTTTCTCATCTTCAACATTACATTTTGAAATTATACTCAGTACATAAAAAGCTTGTGTGTTTTACTCTCAGTGTACAGGGCTTTCACTTTGTTCATTCGCCCAAGTACGTGGTCTTTTTCGGAAAATACAAAAATCAATACTACGAGTGGACTATTGGCTGAGCCCTGAAGGTCATGGGCAAAAATCAATTGGGTACACATATTTATACATAATCAAAGCACATGCTCATATTCTTCGCGAACGCGAAGGACGCCATTTTGTTTCAAGTAGTTGACCTGCCCGTTCAATCCTATATTCAATCGACAATATACGATAACATGTGATGGAAAGTTGGAGAAGGAGACCGTTAAATATTTATTCAGAGAAAGATTTGTGAACGCCTCATCACTTAATGGATTATGCGCCAAACTTCGATGAAAATATCAATTAAATCAGTCGGAATTCACAGTTAAAAATAATAAACCATGAGAGTTAATACCCTTGATGAAACGTAAAAATTTCCAGTCTTGACTTTTCTCAAAATGAAGTCCTTTTCACTTCATACGACGTTTAGAAGTACTTGTACTTGGCTCTGCATGTTATTAGTTTTAAAATATTCAATTTTCATATCAACAGTAAAACTATAAAACTAGAATGAACATAAAAGAGAAATTGAATCAACCGTGTTGTACATTCCCGGCGGTTGTAACTAAACTTGTACATCTATCTAGATCCAGAGAAAAAGGCTAAATGTTGCAGTGTGATTGCGGGGATAGCCACGTCTCCTTTACTGGGGACTTAAAAAGAATGATTTAAATAGTGTATTGTCTCACTGTGAGTACCCGCAATCGATTTATCGCCCTTAAAAAAGCATGTTTCAATGTTAAATTTTTGAACGATAGTTAAGGAGCCACGATAGTGTATTGAGTAAGACAGTTTCTTCTCACCCGAACACGCGGGGGTTCGAATCTGCCTTCAGGGCTTTTTTTTTTTTTTTTTTTTTTAAATAATAACCCGAATCTTTATAATAACACATACAGAACACATTTCAACAATTAGATTTTTTTTAAATGTGTATCACAAGTGAGTCTTGAAGGCCTTGCCGCTCTTGTTTCTTTTGTTGCTGTAACTTTTTATGCATTTCACAGGAGACTGATTTTCAGTGAGTGGATATGAGTGATAATACGGGACTTTGAAATGGTAAGTCAAACTAAACATGACGTAATTCAGAGTAATTATTTTCATCTTGAATGTCTCTCATTCTGTCTGTCTGTCCCTTCATCCTAATGCCATCTTTAACACTTTATTCAGGAAACATAAAGTTACTATCATCAAGTTTTGATTTCAGTTTCAGCACAAGTTCCAGCAGCAGCAGTAAGTGAGCCATTGGACCAGAACCATGTCAGAACCAGCCCCAGTGAACTCCAGCAAACAGTCGCCTCCTCCTCCTCCAGGTAATTTTTTTTTTTTTTTTTTTGTGAGGGGTGGGGTGGTGGTGTGGGGGGGGGTGCGGGTGAGGGGGCGCTTCTGACCAAACAGTATTTTTCTGTACCCAGGGCAAACATCTCCACAGTCATTTTATGTGTGAAAGAAAAGCAAGTTCTGCAACTTTCTTTTAGCATCTGTTAAAAAAAGGTTAAAAAAAAAAGAAGGAAAAAAGCCCCAAATAGCCCTTTTAAGCAGTGGATTCATATCCACTGTGTTTGGGAATCAACATATAGGAAGGCATGGCCCAAATAGCCCTTTTAAGCAGTGGATTCATATCCACTGTGTCTGGGGATCAACATGTTGGAAGGTATGGCCCAAATAGCCCTTTTAAGTAGTGGATTCATATCCACTGTGTCTGGGGATCAACATGTAGGAAGGCATGGCCCAAATAGCCCTTTTAAGCAGTGGATTCATATCCACTGTGTCGGGGATCAACATGTAGGAAGGCATGGCCCAGTCCTCTTCTTCCATCAGTTTTAATCTTCCCCAAGTGGAAGTCACAAGTCAGGTACCCATCCATACTTGGGTGGAGCGAGAGAAAACCAGAATAAAGTGCCTTTGAACTGTTTGTATGTTGATTTTATAAATACTCACATGGTGTTCACTGTTAGAGATATCAAGCTTTGGTGTTTCCCAGACATAGCTGTTATCAACTAAGCATAAAACAATTACAAGTAGTGCACTTACATCCCCAACAAGGATTCCCATGCAGCTTTTTACTCAGTCAACGTGTGTCAGGTCCCATTTCTTTCAGACGACAGCTAAGAATTACCTGTGCACACTGATTTTTTCCTTCCTCTCAGCATACTGTGTATGCTAGTTGCAAACTACAACACCCGAACTGGGGGGAGGTAAGGTGGAGGCATGGTAAACGGTGTTGTGGGAGCTGCGATGTGTAGGATTGTTTCTGCGTATGTGTGTGTGTGTGTTGAGGGTGGAGGTGGGGGTGTCTGTATTACGGGTATATGTGATCAACGTGTGACCAAGCACGCTACGCTTGCTCCAAAACAGCTCACACACGAGCTACATCAGACGACAGTTTTCGCAACTAACCCACACGCAGAATGTGTGATGTCACTCCGCTTACATCATTTTGTCCTCTTCGCCAGACAACCTACTCATAGCTCGACCAGTGTCGCGTCACGGTACATTATTGGCTGAGCTGGAATCTGTGTTTCTGCTTCACTGTATTTAATTAATATATCTTTTGTCAGATCAGTAAACTACAGGTATTACATACTGGCAGAATCGTCGCAATTCCATCTTTAAGTCTATTCCATTTATGTTTGCCTGCGTTAAACTGATTTAACGAGCTCGTTAAAACTGACGCTGTTCAGGTGACTTATATTAAGATTATAAATTCATCTTAAATAATCAACACTTCTATTTATACTCATTATAAAGTAGGTGTTGAGCTCTTTCTTTTGCAACTTATCCGACGTAAATCGGTTCAGGAATCATTTAGAAATCTGTCACTGAACACCTTGTAAAAAACACAGTTGTCATCGGATTTGGCCTGATTAGTGACGATCTGCTTGCAGTACACGTGACGGTCTTTGCAGTCCCCTTAACTTGCATAAATTGGCTTAGTGAGTGATGAATAGTCATTTCATACCTGGTCAGTCATCTGACCAGAGCTGCTCTCTCTTTCTTGCTGCGTCGCAGGCAGTGTGAGTGTGTGTGGTGTGTGTTCTCACAATGGCTGACACCTCGCTACGTATTGCTGTAAGTACTAGTGTGTAGAATGTGTTGATTTGTAAATTGTATTGTTCAACACAGTACTTGTGTTCATATGAGTATGTTCAGTTATTGCTTTGTTCAGTTATTGCTTTGACATGTTAGTCACAGCTCGGCTATGATTGATTTAGAAAATTGCCATGTTGTCATATGCTTGGAGTAGTGTTCCACTTGATTCTTCTTAACGTCACAGTCAGTGACGTCTCTGGACACTAATAGTTTGTTCCAGAATATTCTAGTGGGTGCATATGATGCGTTCTTTCTCATTTGCTGTCACTGATGAAGGTTAGTGTTTCACTGATGCTCAGTACTCTAAGATGTGTGTAGTATTCTGTTGTGGTGATTACAAGATAGTGTTTGATTAATATCAGTTATTGGTTTTTGATTAATATCAGTTATTGGTTAAAACCACCTGACCAAGTGATATGTGTCAGTCTGTTAATTGTAATTTAGTCATCATGCTCTCTCCTATACGGCTTACTCCAGTATATTGCTACATGATAAACTGATTCATTTGAGTCACTTTGACACAGTACAAGCTTTACCTAATCTATACTGTCAGTGTACTTTCACCAAGTCAGCATCGCTTCATTCACTTTAACTGCGCTATTTAAATGTATTAGAAATGTCATTTGATGTCAGTGTTTGGTCTTCACACATATGCATTATGTTGTTGCGTATCCCAAACCCGAGTGATAGTCTTTCCATGTAATATGTATACATGTGCTTTACTATTCACTTGTGCCAACATGTTGTGCTTATGACATTTGTTTGTGTCATTCCAGGCACTGTCTTCTCTTCCATTCTCTTCTTAGTTTTCTCTTTTATGTTCTCATAACTATTGTAAATAAAACAGTAGAAAAACCCCATTTGTGACTGGCCTCTATATGTTTCTGGCCTGTGTGCGGGAATTCTTCTTTATCCTTTAATTCAGTAAATCATCATAAGTTAAGTCTTTTGTACCGTACCCTTGAATAACCACTCGGTACACAGCTACATACGCAATATATAAACGTGCATGTGTTTATAAGTATATGTGTGTGTTTGTATGGGTGTGTGTGTTTGTGTGTGTGTGTTGTGGGAGCTAAGATATGTATGATTGATTGTGTGTGTGTTTGGGGTGGAAGTGTTTTTATATGTGTATTTGGGTGGGTGCTGGTGGTGAAGTGGCACAGCCGTGCATGTTCCCTGCCCCTGGCCTTCATTATAGCCCTCTGCAAGTGACGCCCTACCTCCAATGGGTTGCAACCCCCAAGTTTAGTGGTTGATTCCTAGAGAATGAGAGAAATAAAGAGGAAGCAGCAACATCCATGTTCTCTATCATTTATTCCTTGAATCGCTAATTTTGTAGTAAACAGAAAGAATAAAAATGGGCTGAGCTGCAAGCATCACCAGTCAAGTTCGGATGAACAGTTAGTAAATGTCGTCAGTTTAACACCGCAGCTTACTCCAGCTCTTACCACATTAAGCATGTTGCAAAATGTTCAGCTGTGTTTGTAAACCTATAACAGTTTCTGACATCAAAATAACACCATTAGCTAAGAGAAGTATGAATAATTCAAAAGCATGAATTGAAAACAAAGTTCTGTATCTTCTTTTAGCTATTACTTGAATCGTTAATTTCGTTAATTTATCAATAAAAAGAAAGAATGAAACTGGGCTGCAAGCATCCACAGTTTAACTCCACAGTCAATAGATTTTGTCAGTTTAGTACCACAGCCTACCATAGCTCTTAACACATTATGCATGTTTTTAATAGATATATAAAGTTTACCTCTTATACCATGCTTCAATAAAATTATTTAATGAAAAATTCAGTTGATATAGTCGAATGCCTTTTAATGATCAGTGAAAAGAAAGTACAACTTTTGGTTAAAGGAGAGTTGCTTTTTAACAAGTGCAAAAGTGCAACGTAAATATGTGGTGTAATGTAGAGTTGTTGTTTTTTCGTAAAAGCGGCTTGATATGCACCAGTGATGTTGTATTAATTGTATAATAATATGTGGTTTACAGTCCCTATGCACCGGAAGTCGAATTTTTTTTTAGGGAGCTTGGTAGCTAAGGAGTGTTCAACAAAAGGTGTATATCCAAACACACACACACACACACACACACACACACAATAGCGGGCAGGTACCCACCTTCGCAGATACCACATTAGCGGTGAAGTCACCCTGTGCAGTCTATTCACGGCAAAAGCCCGGATATTCCCAGTGACCACATCCTGGCTGACATGATGCCCTCTAGCCCTTCTCATTCAACACATACACTCATTCTATCAAACACCTCTACTTGCATCACGAGTATGTCGTTATTGACCTTACTATTCTCCTTATCTATTGTCCTTACTTCCACTGACCTACGACAAGGACAAGACCTTGACCTATGATGTAATTTCCGCTGTTGACGTCATTTCCGCGGTTCTAACCTTGACTTATGATGTCATTTCCGGTGATGTTGTCCCTTCCGGTGACCTACGACAATGACACGACCTTGACTTTACTTTCGCCGGCTCCTTAACTCTCCAAGAAATTTCGAATTTCGGTGCATATTATACTTGCGGAGTAAATTTTGCCAGTGTGATGTCATCACACAAAGCAGTACTTTTTTTTTTCTTTAAAAAAAAAATATATATAATCATCGGCTCGCAAAATATGCCAACAAAGTGTGTTATGACTTTATGTTTATTTGTTTCTTTCGTGTTTTTGTTGTTGTTTTCTTTTTTCTTTTTTTTTTTTGGGGGGGGGGGGGGGGGGGGGGGGGGGGGGGTTCAATGTTTCTACACTTTCTCACTTTGCCTCAGTGATTGCTCAACAGAATTGCAAAGAAACGCTTTTTTTCTTCTTCTTTTTTTTTTTTTTTTTTTTTTTTTGTCCACGGGTTCCAGTCCCATGATTTCTGTATGGATCGGTAGCTTTGCGCCCCCTCCCTCTCCCCTAACCCCACACCTCCCACCCCACCCCTGCTTTCCATAGACCTTGAGTGGTGGTCTGGGTGCTAGTCTTTAGGATGAGACGATTATACCAAAGACCTTACAGTGCAGCATGCAAATGAACCAACAGCAAACGGGATGTCCCTGGCAAAATTCTGTTGAAAAAATGCACATTGATAGCAAAAATGCACATTGATAGCAAAACAAATACACTTGCAGGCAGAAGAAAATAAAGATAAAAGCCTCTTATGCAAATGACTGTTTGTGAAGCGTGTTGAGCTTGGCCTGTGACCAAGAAGGGCAGGTGTTGTTCTAGTATCCATCTCTATCAACCAGTGTCCTGCTGCCCACTCTTGTTTTTACCTGCAGGCTACTCTCCACCTCCACAGGCAGCCTACTCCCCTTCGCCTGGGTACCCTCAGTCACCGGCCCCTCCACCTGGGTACCCCCAGTCACTGCCCCCTCAGCCTGGGTACCCTCAGACACCACCGGTAATAATGGTCACCCATCCGGTGCAAGTGTTCTACGACTTACCCGTCCGCACCGTCTGCCCTTTTTGCCAAGCTGAGGTGGTCACAGTCACCACTTACAAAACGGGCCTCATAACCTGGGTGCTCAGTCTCACTATCTGCTTACTTGGGTCAGTGTTTGGGGTAGCATTACCCCCCACCCCTCATGTCTTCCTTATGGGTGTTATCAGATTGGTATTCTGCCTTGGGTGCTCTTCATTTGGGGGTTCGTGTTTGGGGTAGTGTTACACTCACCATGTTCTTGTGTCCTACTTATGAGTTTTATTATATTAGTATTGTCCAAGGTCATTTGCCTGAGAGCCAATGTGGATTCCGGAAAGAGCGCGGAACCACCGACATGGTGTTTGCTGCAAGGCAGCTGCAAGAGAAATGTCAGGAGCAAAATGCTGATCTGTTCTCCACCTATGTCGACCTCACTAAGGCCTTCGACACCGTGAGTAGAGAGGGACTGTGGAAGATCATGGCCAAGTACGGATGCCCTCGGAAATTTATTTCCTTGGTCAGCCAATTTCATGAAGGCATGCAGGCTCGAGTCCAGGACAAAGGCGAAACATCTGCTCCTTTTGCTGTCACAAATGGTGTCAAGCAAGGCTGCGTCCTGGCTCCAACGCTGTTCAGCCTCATGTTCTCTGCAATGCTTACTGATGCCTTCAGAGATGGCGATGTTGGAATCGGCCTAAAGTACCGAACAGATGGCAAGTTGTTTAACCTCAGAAGGCTTCAAGCAAAAACGAAGGTCATGACAGACATCATCAGAGACTTTTTGTTTGCTGATGATTGTGCCCTCAACGCTGGATCTGAAGCTGACATGCAACTCAGCGTTGACAAGTTTGCCACTGCCAGCAGGAACTTCGGCCTTACCATCAGCACGAGGAAAACTGAAGTTCTCCATCAGCCAGCCACAGGGAAACCCTACGTTGAGCTCAACATCACAGTCAACGGTCAGAGACTCAGTGCGGTGGAGCGGTTCACATACCTTGGCAGCACACTGCCACGAAATGCGACCATCGACGATGAAGTGAACGTCAGGATTGCAAGAGCAAGCGCAACTTTTGGTAGACTCAGTGCAAATGTCTGGAACAGAAGAGGCATTAGTCTTGAGACCAAGCTAAAGGTCTACAGAGCAGTAGTTCTCCCCACACTACTGTACACCTGCGAAACTTGGACAGTGTACCAACGACATGCCAAGAAGCTGAACCACTTCCACACAACATGCCTCAGGAAGCTACTGAACATCAAGTGGCAAGACAAGACCCCAGACACAGAGGTGCTCGCAAAAGCCACCCTTCCCAGCATCTTCACCATCCTGATGCAGTCCCAGCTTCGCTGGGCTGGACACGTGGCGCGCATGCCAGACCATCGGCTGCCCAAAAGGCTCTTCTATGGCGAGCTGCAACAAGGGAAGAGATCACACGGAGGTCAGAAGAAGCGCTTCAGAGATACTCTGAAAGTCTCTCTGAAAGCATTTGATATCAACCCTGACTCCTGGGAGGAATCTGCAGTGGACCGTGACAAATGGCGTGCTGCTGTGCACAAAGGCGCCAAGTTGTGCGAGGCCAACAGGACTGCTGCAGCTGTTCAGAAGAGGCAGGCCAGAAAGTCACGGGCAAACAAGCTCCCTGACAA
The DNA here is from genome assembly GCF_041734735.1 of Babylonia areolata. Classification (NCBI taxonomy): domain Eukaryota; kingdom Metazoa; phylum Mollusca; class Gastropoda; order Neogastropoda; family Buccinidae; genus Babylonia; species Babylonia areolata. Next base: position 2,066,926 of record NC_134893.1, read on the forward strand.
TGGTATGCCTGTCTTTGTCTGCCCCAACTGTCAGCGAACATTTCGTGCGCAGATTGGACTATTCAGCCATCTGCGCATTCACAGATAGATTCATGAGCATCCTCCCCCCCACCCCACCACCACCCTCCCCCCATCCCCCAGCTGGATGACAACGATGGTCATCATCGATCTCGATGGACACACACCATTGTGACCTAGGTGCTTTGCGATGTTAGTGAGTCAGGTCAGGGGCATAGCCCTTGCTACTGGTACCATGTAACCTATTACTACCTGCCGCAATAGAAGTCTCCCAACGACAGACCAGGCGGAGGAGGAAACCTTTCCCAACGGCTGTGAAGGCGAAAGGAGATGACCAAAGGGCATGGGGAGCTCTTATCCTTGGCTGGAAGTCCTCCTAGGACACGGAACTCCAAAGAAAAAACCTGCACCTGCCGAGGCCGTCCTACAAGTGGCAATGTCTGCACCTGTGGGACTGTGAGCGTCGGTAGGTGAGAGAGTGGGGAAGGGACTCTCCTCTTCACTAAAAAAAGTCACCTGTGCTGCTCAGGCAACCAGGATAATGTCGGAACAATGAGCTAGCCCTTCAACACCCAGCTTTCCCAAGCCCTGTGGCGATGGAGAAGTGGTAACGGGGACGAGCAGAGGACGCTACTGGCAGTTCCTAGTCACGACTCTGCACGCAGGCGGCTGTGGAGTGATGGTCGTCCGCCGTAGACTGGGGCAGATGCTGCGCCCGTATCCTCCAACAGCGTCAGAGCAGCCCTTTTTAGGGACAGCACTGCTCTCCCCACATGGGGAAGGGGAGATAAAAGGATCCCTAAACAAAGCCTGCCTTGCCAAGTACCTAGTAGGAAACCGCACCCACTTGGACATCCAACACTAGCGGTCGAAAACAACAGAAGAAAAGAACCAGGAGTCATGCCCTGATAAGATAAGATAAGATAAGATAAGATAAGAATAACTTTATTATCTCCAACTGGAGAAATTTGGTCAGGTGCATTATCACAACATAGACAAGTAAACAACATGGGGACCATAACTGTAAAAGCCAACAACAGCCCCAACAAATATTACGAAGATACAAATGTAAAAAAATGTCACATACATCGGTTCATACATACATCCACACACTGCAGGTAATAACTAGTATTCTTAATGTAAAAACAGAGAGAATTAAGAAACATTATTTGAATATAATTATAAACATAGCCTACTGTACTGCACATTGATTATAATAGACAGATAAGATAAGAATAAAGATGAATTGCGGAAAACCACAACCAGATAATCAGCACACACCCGCACCGCGCCCCCCCCCCCCCACCCCCCCACACACACGCGGATAACTTGATCAAACAAGAGTAATAAACATATGTTCTCAAATAAAAGCATTTCACATATTCGCTTTTAAAAACATTGCAATTAATTATTACGTCGTAATTATTAAACAGAAATATATTTAGAATATGGACGTTAGCATTAGACATATTCATTGTACATTCATCCTGCATATTGCACATTATTCTTCCTACATATTGCACATTCACTATAACCAATTGTCACGTTTTAAGCTCAGTAAACACACACACACACACACACACACACACACACACACACACACCACAACTAGAACAAGATACAGCTTATCATGCACGGAGTTTCACACGTCTCACATGAGAGTGCGCGCGCGCACACACACACACAGAGTTCTCAAGAATTTAAAAGGTGGATTGAACGTGGAATAAAAGTCTTCAGAGCTCTGGATTTCAACTTAAAAGTTCTGTAGCGTCGTCCTGATGGCAATAGCTCATAATACTTTGCTAAAATATGGGTGTCGTCAGTTGCTATCTGCCTGCTTTTTTTAACCACTCGACTTTCATACAGCTCTTGCATACTAGCTTGTTTCACTCCCACAATTTTACTGCATACACTCATGACATCGTTCAAAACACGCTTACTCCTCACTCCCAAACTTCCATACCAGCACATAAATGAAACTGTAAGCACAGACTCGATACAACATCGATAATAACTTTGAAGAATATTTGAATTTATACCAACATTTCTAAGCTTCTGTAAACAAAAAATTCTAGATTGACATTTCTTATGAATGGAATCAACATTTCTGTCAAAAGTCAGCTTATTGTCTAAGATGGTCCCTAAGTATCTATATTCATTGACCCTCTCCACTGTTTGACCATCAATAACAAGGTCAGCTACAGGCAAGGGGTCTTTCCGAAAATCTATTAACATTTCTTTTGTTTTCAATACGTTGAGATCCAGATAGTTTTTCTCACACCAGGAACAGAACTTTTTAATTTCACTGAAATAAATAGCATCAGACAGATCTTCAATTGCTGAATCATCAGAATATTTTATGACAGGAGTTTCCTCCGTGCCTCTGCAGTCATTTGTGTACAGTGTAAAAAGAACAGGGGACAGCACTGTACCTTGGGGTGGACCAGTAGAAGTAGATTTTAGAGAAGAGTGGGCAGAATGAAAGCGGACGGACTGAGTTCTATTGACAAGAAAACTTATTATCCAAAGAGTAAGCTTCGGATCAACATCCATGCCTAGCAGTTTGAGGGCAAGGAGATGAGGTTGTATTGTGTTAAAAGCAGAAGAGAAGTCAACAAAAAGGATACGAACGAAAGATCCCGTGTTATTCAAATGAAGGAAAGCATTATGAAGGAGAGTTAGGATAGCATCGTCAGTACTTCTGTGTGCTTTATAAGCAAACTGAAGAGAGTCAAGCTGCTGTTCAGTGAAAGAAAGAAGATGTCGGAGAATAATTTTTTCAAAGCATTTCATCACTACTGAAGTCAGGGCAACAGGACGGTAATCATTTAGTGCGGCTGGGTTCTTTTTCTTGGGGATAGGACAGATAGTAGATTTTTTCCAGATGCTGGGGACGGAGCAGTCCTTCAGAGACCAGTTGAAAATTTTACAGAACACGTCACACAACTGGGAAGCGCATGTTTTCAGTAATTTTCCGCAGATATTGTCGGGGCCAGTTGCCTTCGTGACATTCAGTTTTAAAAATAAAGATTCAACAACTTTTGCATCGATCTCAAAGTCTTCACCTGTGTTCCTATCTTTGATCTTTTCCTGCAACTGTGAGATAACACTATCCAGTTCCCTTCCCAGATCATTCCTTTCAAAGCGACAGTAGAAATCATTCAGTTTATTTGAAAAATCAATCTGTTCATCCTTTTCCATTTTACAAGCTACTGTTTTCCTTTTCGTTTTCTCCAGTGATAATTTTTAACCCATCCCATGCATCTGCCATTCTTCCCGTCTGAAACTGTTGCTCTACTTTTGACTTGAATTCCCTCTGTCCCCTTCGTAATTCACCTCTAAGCTTCTTTTGTATCAATTTCCTATCCTTCTTGTTCCCTGACTGAAACGCTACCTTTTTCTCGTTTAAAATTGTTTTGAGAGACTTTGAGATCCATGGTTTGTTGTTGGGGAAAAGTTTAATTATTTTTGTCGGAATTATCATGTCTTCACAGAAACTGATATAAGATGTAACAACATCAGCTGCTTCATGAACATTCTCACATGGGTCAGTCAACACACTCCAATCAGTACAATCAAAACATCCTCTCAGTTCATCCACACTCTCTGACGTCCAAACTTTCACACTCTTTTTCACAATCGGCTCTGTCTGTATCTTTGGTCTGTAGGCTGGGATTAACTGAACAACATCATGATCAGATACACCCACTGGTGCAAGGGGAACAGATTTGTAGGCATTAGGAATGTTCCCGTAACACAGATCGATTGTCTTGTCCAGTCTGGTCCGGCAGGTAACATATTGTTTAAAAGAAGGTAAGGCTTTCTTTAAATCACAATGATTAAAATCTCCTGGAATGTTCGCACCCTTTTAGACAGAGACGACAGACCAGAAAGGCGCACAGTGCTCATTGCTAGAATGCTTGATTGCTTGATTGCTACCAGGTGGACAAAGCAGTCCTGATCGAAACCAGGTTTGCCGGTGAAACCCAGCTGGAGGAAGTTGGAGGGGGCTACACCTTCTACTGCACTGGGAAGCCAGATGGCAACCCAAGAACCTCAGGCGTGGGCTTTGCCATACGAACTAAACTTGCATGACAGCTTGACAGCCTTCCACGTGGGATAAACGATAGGCTGATGACCCTGCGTCTGAAGCTGTCCGAGGATCGTTTCTCCACAGTCATCAGATGCTATTCCCCGACGATGACCAACCCTGATGACATCAAAGAAGCTTTCTACGAGGAGCTCAGCTGCACCATTTCAGTGGTAGACAGAAAGGACAGGCTGATCATCCTTGGGGATTTCAATGCCCGCGTCAGTGTGGACTTCTCCTCGTGGCCAAAAGTCCTAGGACTAGACCTAGGACAGCACGGCACTAACAAGTGCAACTCCAACGGACTGTTTTTGCTCTCACTCTGCGCGCAGCATGGACTGACCATCACCAACACCCTCTTCAAACAAGCGGACAAGTACACGAACATATGGATGCACCCCCGCTCCAAGCTGGACTATGTGATTGTCCGGCAGAGGGACAGAGGTGATGTTTCCATTTACGCTGCATGAGAGGAGCAATCTGCTGGTCGGACCATCGCCTGGTACGCAGCAAGATGAACTTGCACACAAGCTCCAACCAGCCAGGCAGAAAACCCCCTAGGAAGTTGAACATCCATCGCCTCCCTATCACCAAGGACGTGCTGCAGCAGCAAATCCAAGCAGCTCTCCAAGAAATTCCTGCATCGACTGATGTAGAAGAGGTATGGAGCACCCTTAGAGATGCTGTGTACACAGCAGCAGCTGACACACTCGGCTTTGTACAGAAGAGTCACAAAGACTGGTTTGACAAGAACAACTCTGGAATCTCCAAGCTCCTGGACACACTCCATATACGGCATCAGAATCACATTTCCGATAAAGACTGCCAGAGGAAGAAGGACCACTTCTTGCAAACCAAGCAACTTGTACAGAAGAGACTGTGTGAGGTGGGAGAGAAAGTCTGAAGAGCTTCAGTCTGCTGCTGATGCTCACGACATGAAGACCTTCCATGATGGTCTCCGAGCTGTGTATGGGCCGATAGTCACAGGATCAACCACTGTCCGAGCCTCGGACCAGACCATCCTCCTGACAGACAAGAAAGACATCCTTGCCCGCTGGGCAGAGCACTTCAACACCCTCTTCAACAAGGATTCGTCCGTATCTGACGAGGTAATTGCAGCCCTCCCACAGCTACCATTCAGTGACTCACTAGCTGCCCCTCCCACCAAGGCCGAGACCCGGAAGGCCCTGAAGCTGACAACGTCAGGAAGAGCACCAGGAGCAGATGGAATCCAGGCTGACGTCTACAAGTATGAAGGCGAGGTGCTGACAGACAAGCTGCCTGCCCTGTTTCAGTCTGTCTGGGAGAGAGGGGAGGTCCCCCAGGATTTCAAGGATGCTTCAATTGTCCATATTTACAAACGAAAGAGAGACAAAACATCCTGTGATAACCACTGTGGAATCTCTCTACTGTGCATCGCCAGCAAGATCTTCGCCTGCATCATACTGAACAGACTGGTTGACCATGTCTCCAACAGTCATCCCTGAAGCACAGTGCGGCTTCCGCTCAGGAAGGGAAACATGTGACATGGTCTTTGCCATACGCCAGATGCAAGGGAAGTGCCGTGAGCAGAACAAGGAGCTCCATATGGTCTTTGTAGACCTGAATAAGGCCTTCAACATGGTGAACTGCCATGGTCTGTGGAAGATCCTCCTAAAGTTCGGCTACCCAGGGAGCCTACTCCAGCTGATTGTGTCATTCCACGATGGCATGCAGGCGAGAGTACAGGAAAATACTGACATGTCAGATCCGTTCCCTGTGGTAAGTGGAGTGAAGCAGGGCTGTGTCCTGGCACCTACACTGTTCTCCATTCTCTTCTCTGTCATGCTGATTGACGTCTTCCAAGACTGTGACCGGGGCATCTACATTCAGTTTCGCACAGATGGCAAACTTTTCAATTTGCGGCGACTCCACGCCAGGTCCAGGGTGTTTGAGGCACTGTTGAGAGAGTTCCTCTTCGCTGATGTCTGCGCGCTTGCTGCACACACCCATGAAGACATGCAGTTCATTATGGACAGGTTCTCAACCGCCTGCAGGTGCTTTGGACTCACCATCAGCCTCAGTAAGACCGAGTCCATGTACCAACAAGCTAGCTCACAGAACCCCAGTGCCTCACCCACACACCCCCACCCCCACCCCCACATGCATTCAAGATAGATGACACAGAGATCAAGTCAGTTGACAAGTTTTGCTACCTTGGCGGCACCCTATTGCAGCAACGGAGCCCTTGATGCAGAAGTGACGCTGCGCATCGCCAAGTCCAGCTCCGCCTTTGTCAGACTCAACAACAGGCTGTGGAACAACAAAGGCATCAGGCTCAGCACCAAAACCAAAACCTACAGAGCTGTTGTGCTGACCACCTCGTTGTACTGCTGTGAAACATGGACGACGTATCGCCGTCACATTCAACAACTTGAGCAGTTTCACCAGAGATGCTCCAGGTCCTAGAGAGGAGTGACCTGCCAAGTATCGAAAGCCTGCTGACCCAGTGCCAGCAACGCTGGACAGGACACGTTGTCCGCATGAGAGACAGCTGGATCTCAAAGATGCTCTTGTATGGCCAGCTGAAGGAAGGCCACCGCGAACTTGAAAGACCCTGCAAGCGCTTAAGGACACCTTGAAGACAAACCTCAGAGCCTGTGACATAGACATCGCTTTCTGGGAAACTGATGTCCTTGACCGCTCTCGCTGGAGGATGCTGTGCTCTAGTGGCATAAAGACGTTTGAAAGCAAGAGAATGCTGGCCATTAAGGAGAAGCGTGAGCGAAGGAAGCAGAGCTCAACTTCTGGAGACATTTTCCCTTGCAACACCTGTGGGAAGTGCTGCGCATCTAGAATCGGCTTCTTCTCCTATATGAGGACATAGACCGACAGATAAGCCTGCCTGCCTACTCATTCGTCGGTCCGACGGGAAACTCCATCATTGTAACCTGGGTGCTTTGCGGTGTTATCTGCGTGTTTGGGTCGTTGTTTAGGGTAGCAGTACACCCCCACACCCCACATGTCCCTTCTTAATGGCCTTATTATTATTATATTGTTATTCTGACTTAGGCTCAACACTTGACTTATATAAGAGATTGACATTAACTAACAGCTGGAGCCAATAGCAAAGTGAGAGCTATGTGATTAATGGTTTCTACCTTGCAAGGGAAATTCATCTACAGCTTAGTCTTTTGTGGTCTATGACTCTCAAACTAGGAGGCAAGACTTCACTGGTTCTTAGTGCTGCAGCACTGGGTGATGGTTGGCCTCTAGGGACCTCCGTCCCAGAGTTCTCTTGCCCAAGAGAATGGAGATGTAATTTGGACAAGACACTCTCCATTTTAATCAAACTCAAACCCAGATAGTAGGCAGAGCAGTTGCCTCCTCTGCTGTTCTGGTGGCCCAAGTCAGACACTACTTACTGTCGTATTATAATTTGACCTGGGTTGTCTGTGGCACTTTCATTATGTTTGGGTCAGTGTTAAGAGTAGCATTATACTTCCACAATGTGCTGTCTGTGTAACTACCTTGATTCAGGTGTGTGTGGGAGTGTGTATGCAAACACATCTTGAGTGGTGGTCTGTGTTTACAAGTCATTTGAATGAGAGGATAAATGGAGATCCCATTTTCAGCACGCACTTAATCATCGAAATTAAAAAATTCATGGCAATAAAAGGGCTGTCTCTGGCACAATTCCACAGAAAAAAGAAATGCTTTGGAAGTGACACATATATTTTGTAGACACAAAAGAGAGAGAGAGAAAAAGGAAGCGCCATGTTGCGACAGGCTCTGGCCGAAGAGAACAGCCTGAATTTCACACATAGAAATCAGCTGGGACATAGAGTAATATACAACTGCAATACAATACAATCTTGCCTATTTTCGACGTTCAGGTCTGATTGTAAGATAAATGACAGATGTGTTTATCAGTGTCCAGAAATAGAATTGCACCAAAGCCAATCAATCCAAGGGAGATAACCCTTATAAATGATTTGCAGGAGAAACAGTTTATTGAATCAGAACACTGGTTTTTTGTTGGTGCGTGCGTGCGTGTGTGCTATCCAATTTTTGCTTTCCGTGATTTTTAGCTGTACATTGCCTGTTGATTCAGTCAATATTTCAAACCCATCAGTTGCATGCCAACGTATCTGTTGTTGTTGTTTTTTGTTTTGTTTGTTTTGTTTTTGTTTTTTGTTGTTGTTTGTTTGTTTGTTTTTTAATTCCATTCATTTTTTTTAAGTCTTTCAAATATCTAGACATGGATGTAATTGTTTAACCCCTTAACTGCTTGACCGGGAAGGACTGAGGGCTGTCACGTCGCTGAGATAACACAGTGGTTACAGGTCAGGACGTCAGTCACTATTCTGTATTTGGACGTTTCCTCTTGGGACTGCTTTACTCATGTTCAGCAAAATCAATGACACCATTGAAAAGTACACACAAAAAAGTAGTAAATGCAATTCCAATGGAGGCCAAACCGATCTCCTATTTCATCAGGATTCAGCAGTTGAAGGGATTGAAGACCTGAGGGAACTGAGTCCTCAGAGTAAACTGGGTGATCCTGACACTCACTGGAGAAGAAACAAGAAAATGGAAAGCCAGTTTAGAGGCTTCAAAGGACGGTGTCTCCATGGAATCCTGACATTTGACTGAGAACAGCATGTCATCAACAAAGAAGTGAGCAGACACAGGCATTATCAACATCATGGATGAGGTGAAACAGAGGCGCTGGAGGTGGCTGGGCCATGTTCTGAAGATGAATGTAACCAGACGTCCGTACGCTGCCCTCAGATTGGCACCAGCAGGGGAAAGAAAGGGAGGCAGGCCACCAGCCACACGGAGAAGAAGTGTAAGAGAGGAACTGAAAATAGCAGGCAAGACCTGAAATGAAATCGGCTGGCTTGCTCAGTACCAAACTGAATGGAGATTTGTTGGTGCCTTCTGCTCCAGCTAGAGCGAAGAGGATTAAGTAAGTAAGTTAGTAAGTTAGTAAGTAAGTAAGTAAGTGACACTCACTCTGTTAATATGCTGTATTGCAGATGTGTTTTCGGATGCTGCCTGATTCCATTTTTCTACGATTCAACAAAGGATGTTGTCCACACTTGCCCCAGATGTAACCAAAAGATCGGCAAATGGAGCCGAAGATAAATGCTGCAGCCCTGCTTTTTGCTGCTGAAAATGACCGCAGTCCATTCACCACTTCTTTAGCTCCACGCGGTCAGGGGAGACGTGAAGGACAGGCATGTGGAAACTGGAATTACTGAAAGATTGTCATCCTTTTGGAAGTTTTCTGCTACTAGTTTAAACAAAATAAAAGAAAGGAATTTAATGTTTCTTTTGCTTTGCTTTCCTTTCTTTTTTAAATATATTTTTCTTTTATTCTTTTTTTTTTTTTTTGGTACAGTTCTGATGTAACTTAATATTCATTTAAAATGAAAAATACGCATGATCTTTCCTGATATTTCCCTGAGTAAGAGTTTTTGACAACAAAAAACCAAACCCCAGAAAATAAAAACAAACAAAAGAAAAGACTGTAGCAACATAATGATTATGCATTCCATAAATAATATGAAACAGAGGTAATTCAGAATCTGTGTCATTCTTGCATTGTCGACTCACTTGTGTAAACAAAGTGAGTTTATGTTATAACCAGGTGTTTGGTTGTCTGTTTGTCCGTGTGTGTGTGTTTGTGTCTATGTGTGTATGTGCATGAGTCGGTGGTAAATTTAACAAATTCGTTTTGTCTGGAAATACTTTGACAATACCAAATTTAGATTAAACATAGTAGGAAAAAATATCTTCACATTCCGAATGAGGCCCGCATTTCCGGATCATTAACGGTTTATTTCGTTGACGCTCGATCCCGATGCAAAAATTCCATTATCCCACTTCCTTGCTGCCAGAACGTGGGCTATGTTTGGAAAGACAGCACATCGTTTTTATTGTTCGCAAGAAATACAAAGTCTGGACAGAGCACATACAGTGACACTAACTACAGCATTTGAATATTCTAAAGTTGATGCTGAATTCACTGGAATGAGCATAAAAAAAAAATGAACGTTTCTTCAGCTTTGTTTTGGTCAGCCTGTTGTTGGACTGGTTTGTGCAAATCTGTACATGTTATGGCGTGCGTGGAGTGGTGTCGATATATCCTTTACCGCTAAATTAAAAGAATTTCTTAGATAATCGATATATATATAAAAGAAGCATGATTTAAATGGTGTCATTTCGTGGTTACTGAATTATCTGGAATGAACATAAAAGAAAAATTGAATCGATCGTTTCTTTCAGTTTCGCCGTCTCCTTTGTAGCCGAATTAACAGAATTTCTTAAATAATCAAGATATGTCAAGAAAACATGATTAAAATGGTGTTATTACCTCAAATGCGATAATATTTTCATCGCGCCAAAAAAAAAAAGACCCGTAGCTTTAGATATCAAATTTGGTTGAGTAATATCGGCTGCGGCGTAGCGTTGGTGATGACGAAAGATGAGCGCCCAGTGGCAGCCGTCAGTCGGCTCTACCCAGGAAGGCAGCCTGTTTTGCAAATGACGCCGTGTTTGTAAAGCGCTTAGAGCTTGGTCTACGACCGAGGATAGGCGCTATATAAGTATCCATAGCAATCAATTAATCAGTCAATAGGACTACTTGTTTCCGATCCCCGCTTGCACGCCAGTTTGGGGTTTTTCCCCAAGGTTATTAGTGTTTAATGCAGGACCCATTTTAACGATTTTTCTAATCTCTGTTTTTCCTCATGGTTCCTTTACTAGATACAGCGCGTGTCACAAGTGAGTCTTGAAGGTCTTGCCTCTCTGGGTTTTGTGATAAGACTTAATCATGTGAAAATGTATCTCTTTGCATTGAGACCGTCTTTTTCAACAGATCGTTATCTCAGAATAAACTTCGAGATGAAAGATAAAGTCAGCAAATGAATCATCATAGGAAGCACATTCCCGAATTGAAACAACAACTAAGAGCGGTTTTATTACTGTGTCATTTCAATTGTTGAACGGCTTATGATGATTAATTATAAAGAAGATGATTTTATTTTTGAAATGTATTTATCTATTCATTCATGCTTAATGCTTAATTTAATATGTTTATTAACGAGTGAGATGTTAATTTCACTGTGGAAATTGATCTTTTTATGTCAGATTTGCTTTACTTTTGTTGTGATTTACAGAAAATGTGGTATAATTTTATATTGAGCTTAGATTTCATTTGTCCAACATGTTGCATCAAAGCCTGTATCTTTACATGTGTGGAGTGTGAGTGTGCGTGTGTGTGTGTGTATTCAATTTCATTTAATGTCTATCCACTTTAAGTGATATTAGACATGAAAAAAGGGGGGGGGAGGAGGGGAATGGGGTGCGGGAGGGGGGAGAAAAAAGGGAGGGGGAAGGAAAGGGATGAAAACAATACTATTCACAACATTAACTTAACAACAATCTAAGAGAATAACTTTCCAACTCTAAAACATATAGGCGTTAAAACAACAACAACAACATGCAAAGGTCATACTCATAGCAACAATCCAATTAGACTATTTTACAAAGATTTGGGGAAAGAACAAAAAAATAATCAGACAAGTGATAATTCCAAGATCCCCCCCCCCCCTGCCCTCCACTAGACCTTGAGTGGTGGTCTGGACGCTAATCATTCGGATGAGACAATAAACCGAGGTCCCGTGTGCAGCATGCACTTAGCACACGTAAAAGAACCCACGGCAACAAAAGGGTTGTTCCTGACAAAATTCTGTAGTAAAATCTACTTCAATAGGAAAAACAAATAAAACTGCTCGCAGGAAAAAATACAAACAAGAGAGGCAAGGCCTTCAAGACACACTTGCGATACACTTAAAAAAAATCTATTTGTTAAAATGTGTTCTGTGTTTGTTATTATAAAGCTTCGGGTTAAAAAAGAAAAAAGAAAAAAAAATCCCTGAAGGCAGATTCGAACCCTGCGTGTTCGGGTGAGAAGGAACTGTCTTACTCAACACACTACCGTGGCTTCTTAAAACTAACGTTTAAAAAATTAACATTTAAACATGCTTTTTTAAGGGCGATAAATCGATTGCAGTATTCGCAGTGAGAACTCTGTTTCAATCATATTATTCTGTTGTAAGTCCGTGGTAAAGGAGAGGTGGCTATCACCGAAATCACACTGCAACATTTAGCCGTTTTCTCTGGATCTAGATAGATGTACAAGTTTAGTTACACCCGCCGGGAATGTACGACAGGGTCGATTCAATTTCTCTTTTATGTTCATTCTAGTTTTATAGTTTTAAAGTTGATATGAAAATTGAGTATTTTGTTAAACTAATAACATGTAGGGCCAAGTACAAGTACTTCTAAACGTCGTATGAAGTGAAAAGGACTTCATTTTGAGAAAAGTCAAGACTGGAAATTTTTTCGTTTCATCAAGGGTATTAACTCTCATGGTTTATTATTTTTAACTGTGAATTCCGACTGATTTAATTGATATTTTCATCGAAGTTTGGGGCATAATCCATTAAGTGATGAGGCGTTCACAAATCTTTCTCTGAATGAATATTCAATGGTCTCCTTCTCCAACTTTCCATCACATGTTATCGTGTATTGTTGATTAAATATAGGATTGAACGGGTAGGTCAACTACTTGAAACAAAATGGCGTCCTTCGCGTTCGCGAGGAATATGAGCACGCGCTTTGAATATGTATATGTGTCAGGGCTCAGCCAATAGATCTATAAAGTCCACTCGTAGAATTGATTTTAGTGTTTTTCGAAAAAGACCACTTGGGCGAATGAACATAATGAAAGCCCTGTACACTGAGAGTAAAACACACAAGCTTTTTATGCGTACTGAGTATAATTTCAAAATGTAATGTTTAAGATGAGAAAGATCAGTTTAAAGCAAATTAACCCCCATAGCATTAATTACAGATTAATTTTTTTTTTTTTACTATCTGCACCAAAGACATTTGCACAGAAATATAACTTCCATGCTAGCAAAAGAAGTTCCTGTTTGAACAAAAAATGATAATAATGACTGCTCTTGATGCTGTGTCAGAACATCAGATCAAAGTGCCATGTTTAGAGAGAAAGAGAAAAAAACAAAAACAAAAACAAAAAAACACCAAAAAAACACACCAACCCCCCCCCCCCCCCCCTCCCCAAATATAACAGTAAATTAATTTTGCATATAATTTGGCTTCTTTTAAAAAAAAAATTTTTGGTGCCCATCCCAGAGATGCGATATTGTTTTAAACAAGATGACTAGAAAGAACTGAATTTTTCATATTTTTATGCCAAATTTGGTGTCAACTGACAAGTTATTTGCAGAGAAAATGGCAATGTTAAAGTTTACCACAGACACACACAGACAACCGAACACGGGTTAAAACAGACTCACTTTGTTTACACAAGTGAGTCAAAAATGGGTGGCGCTGTATTATAGAGACGCGCTGTCCCTGGGGAGAGCAGCCCGAATTTCACACAGAGAAAACAACAATAACAAAAAAACAAATACAAATATGACATTTTAACATATCGCAAGTAAATATATTATCACTTCTTATAGAATTACTACATATACAGGAAACCCTTTTTACACATTTTGTCTTGAAACAGTTTAGTTTCCATCTACAGATCAATGACGCAATATGCCTTTTATTGTGTTGTTTATGGCTGCCAACAATTCCATAAATTTTATATATTTCTTCGTATGAATTTGAACAGCCTATATTCCTTTCTTTTATCTGAAAGTCTGATCGCTGGATCTGTTCTACTATACTATAACGTTCTTGCAATGAAAATGGAAGAGATAAACATGTTGACTCAGCTGATCCCTTTGCTCTTTTTTTTGCTATCAAGTCAACCTTCTCATTATAAAAAATGCCACAATGCGAAGAAATCCAGAGAAAAGTTATGCAAGTGCCCCTCACTGAGAGCAAATGAATTAGATGTCTAATTTCAATAGTAATTTCAGATCTAACTTTCAAGTGTATAGATTTGATAGCATTAATAACTGACTTGGAGTCAACACAAAAAGCAATTTGGAAAATATCTTTTGGAAAATGGAGTAAAAAATCCAATGCCATGAGTACTGCAACTAGTTCTGCGGTAAAAACTGACTTATTTTTCCCACGTTATAAAACTTTTCTGCGTTTAGGTCAGGTATGATATATGCGGCACCTGCATTAATGTTTAATACAGAACCATCTGTATAAACCATCAAGTGGTTTGGATATTGATCATATATGTGGATTCGAGCATAGGATGACAATAAATTTATGTTTTCTGTCTTTGTCACATTGGTATAATCAGTATCAGATTGGGCTGTCTTGAGTTCCCAAGGAGGAATAGGGGATATAACACACTGTTTAGCTATATCATGCTCTCGATTTAGACCAGAGCTTGTTATAGTAGTAGATGTGTATGTACTTATGGTCATATGTGAGGCTGTGGTCCTAGCTCTTTTTGGAAAGTCAGGATCGGACTTCAGATTTAGTTCAGGTTTCAGATCATTTTCTACTGTAGAGCTTCTCAAGACAAATTTGGTGCACTGAAGGTTCCTGTGTTCTTCGTGTGGTAGTACCCCAGCCGCACTGTATGTTTTAATACATGAAGCATGAACTGGTATACCCATTGCAAGTTTATATTCTTTGTAGTCTATACTTTGGAGTGTGGTGTGTGTGTGTGTGTGAAGAGAAGAAAGGTGATGATTTCATCAGGTTTGCTGTGACTTCGCTGTGGTTTTGCTCTCTGTGTTTGTCGGGGAGGTAGATGGCGGGTCAGGGGGGTTAATGCTGAATTTGTTTTACAGCTTAAGGTGTGGGTTTTGTTTGTTTGTTGGTTTTGTTTTGGTTTTTTTGTTGTTGTTTTTTTGTTAGTTGGGTTTGTTTTGTTTTTTTGTTTTTTTTTTTATTTTGTGGCCTCAGTTGCATGCAGGTCATGGAACACCAAGGGTTTTTTTGGTTTTTTTTCTTTTTTTCTGTTTTTTTTTTCAATTTAGTGCTTCACGTGCCTTCTTCTTTGGCCAAAAAAACCCCTTAAAAATCTTCTTTTTTCTTCTGTTTTTTTTTCTTTCTTTTTTTCACAATTTTTTTTAGTAGTTCCAATAGCACTCTAAGTATAGTTATTATATCGGCGACAAAATCATAAAATAGAAATATATACTGAATTTAACGAAGAAATAAATAAGATAATGATCCACAAAAGAAGACGAGGAAATGTTGAAGATTGGATATAATCCACCCCCAAATGTGATGGCCCCTCTGTAAGGCATAGGCCACTTCTTCACTTCTTCCCCTCAACTCGTCGCTGTCCACATGAAAAAAAGAAAAGAAAAAAGAATGAATAATAAATCTATGCTTTTTCCTCATGATTTCTTTACTGGATAAAGCGCGTGTGTCATAAATGAGTCTTAAAGGCCTTTCCTCTCTTGTTTGTATTTGAATTACAAAGCACACAAAGCATATACCTGTCAGTCACATACTAGTGACACATACCATGTCATGTCATGTTTTTTGTTTTGTGTAACCTAGTTATTGTTATATATATATATATATATATATATATATATATATATATATATAAGTGTGTGTGTGTGTGTAGCTGTCTTCGCTACAAGATGTCTTTATTAGTTTTGGCAATTTCTTAACGATCCTCATTGTTGTCTTTGTTGCTGTCACTTTTGTCATTCTTTAGAATTTTATCCCCCCCCCCCCCCCCCCCACACACACACCTTTTATAAAAATATTTTTTCAGTCGATCATGAGCATCCAACCCTGTTGTGATATTTTTGCCATGTCCTAGCTGACATCAGAATGTGGTACTGCACAGCTGAATATGTTGTACCGTGTCTCAAAAACTACTGCTCTGTGTGCTTATATTCATTGTAATGCTGCAGTGAACTTGTGCATGGGACAGGCCTAATCACTTCACTGATGGTTCTGTGCACTTTGACAATAGGACTACTGCTGTTTAGAACTGGTCGACAGTGAAGGGCTGTAACCTCACTGTGATTGGACTCCCCTGTCTTGGGATCCTATTATCAGCTTTGATCAACACAATTCATCACATCATCAACAGTACACACAAAGTAGGAAACGCTGTTGCGTGTGATGTGACAGTGATCTCACTTCACCAAGATTAGCAGTCAAGGGCTTGAGTTTTATTGTATCTTACAATATTTCATAGAATGTTTACTCAAAGCACAGTGAAAACTGCACTGTGTCAGTATGACAGAATGAAGGACAACATTGTATTTCATGTCACACATTTTTCACCTGGTTTTTAAGATAAAAAGCTGCTCTGATGTATGGACCACTGTACATCAATGCATCATTAAAGGACAGATTCGCACCTGCTTAGCACAATGAAAGCCTTCATAAAAGCAACAGAAACAAATCCTAGCTGAACCTTATTAAGTCCTTGACATGGCCATGTCAGATTGATTGGGTGTTTTGTTGTTGCTGTTTTTGTTGGTGTTGTGTGTGTGGGCTTTGCATTTAAACCGGGAATGGCGTCACACATTCTGCGTGGGTCATTGAAGACTGGCTGTTAGTTGCGAAAACAGCGTCTGCTATACTGGTGTGGTAACAGTCAGTGAAGCCAGCCTAGCACTTGGCTACACACTATTGCATAGACGTGCATTGACAGATGGAACAGTTAGATGGTTTGAGCATTTCACTTTTAATCCTGGATAAGATAAGATAAGATAAGAATAACTTTATTATCTCCAAATGGAGAAATTTGGTCAGGTGCATTATCACAACATAGACAAGTAAACAACATGGGGACCATAACTGTAAAAGTCAACAACAGCTTTTACGAATATTACGAAGATACAAATGTAAAAAATATCACATACACCGTTTCATACATATATCCACACACTGCAGGTAATAACTAGTATTCTTAATGTAAAAACAGAAAAAATTAAGAAACATTATTTGAATATAATTATAAGCATAGCCTACCATACTGCACATTGATTATAATAGACAGATAAGATACGAATAAAGATAAATTGCGGAAAACCACAACCAGATAACCAGCACACACCCGCAACCCCCCCACCCCACACACGCGGATTACTTGATTAAACAAGAGTAATAAACATATGTTCTCAAATAAAAGCATTTCACATATTCGCATTTAAAACATTGCAATTAATTATTACATCGTAATTATTAACAGAAATATATTTAGAATATGGACGTTAGCATTAGACATATTCCATTGTACATTCATCCTACATATTGCACATTATTCCTCCTACATATTGCACATTCATTATAACCAATTGTCACGTTTTTAAGCTCAGTACACACACACACACACACACACACACACACACACACACAGAGTTCTCAAGAATTTAAAAGGTGGATTGAACGTGGAATAAAAGTCTTCAGAGTTCTGGATTTCAACTTAAAAGTTCTGTAGCGTCGTCCTGATGGCAGTAGCTCATAATACTTTGCTAAAATATGGGTGTCTTCAGTTGCTATCTGCCTGCTTTTTTTAACCACTCGACTTTCATACAGCTCTTGCATACTAGCTTGTTTCACTCCCACAATTTTACTACATACACTCATGACATAGTTCAAAACACGCTTACTCATCACTCCCAAACTTCCATACCAGCACATAAATGAAACTGTGAGCACGGACTCGATACAACATCGATAATAACTTTGAAGAATATTTGAATTCATACCAACATTTCTAAGTTTTGAATCCTGGTTGTGGCGCGTGATGAGTGCTGTGTTTGTGGTGTTGTTGTGGTTGATGTTGTTACCTTACTCGCTTGCAAATACACCTAGCATACGCCAGGCAGGGTATCACGTTCAGGGGTTTTATTCAGTTGATTCCAACAGACAACCCGATATACCAAGGGAACTAACTCCACCAACATTTACGCTGTGGTTTATCTAGAGTTTTTTCCCTTTAACTGAAGCCCCAGCCACGCAACACCCACACCACAACAACAACAATAATAATAATAATGGATAATTATATAGCACACTATCCAGAAATCTGCTCAAAGTGCTTTACAAAAACGCTTTTGTTAACATAAAACATTACATCAATGTTACATACACACACCAAAATGTGACTACACACACACACACACACACACACACACAGTGCATACATACATTTTAACATACATGTGTATCTAACAGCTACCCTAACACATACGCACACATAGGCAGGCACAAACTTACATAAACACACGCACACACAATACACATTCGTATACATGCATGTAGTTATGTACACATACATATGTATACACTCAAAGTCAAGCACAGCTAACGCAAAGGAAGTGGACTTGCCACAATTGAACTTATTGCTGAGGGAAAAGGTGAGTTTTGAGACGAGATTTAAAATATGCGAGGGAATCAGAATGACGGACGTTATCAGGGAGCTTGTTCCACGTCTTTGGCGATTGAAAAGAAAACGATCTGTGTCCATAGGTTTTACTTCTGACGTTTTACTTACCTCACGTATCCTGAGAAGAGGAAGAACGGAGCTGGCGAGACGGGGTATAGATATAAAGGAGTTCGGAAAGGTACTTGGGGCCAGATCCGTTGACTGCAGAAAAGGTCAGAGTGGATAGCTTATAGTCTATTTGATGAGAAACAGGCAACCAGTGGAGAGACTGAAGGAGAGGAGAAACATGATCAAATTTAGAAGCTCAGCAAATGAGTCTGGCAGCGTTATTCTGAATTCGTTGGAGTCTGTCAAACAGATATGAGGGGAAAGACATGGATTGGTTTCCCTCATGTCGTTCTGCAAGTGCTTTTATTAATCTAATTTGTATGTATTCATGCTCACGATCAAGTATACGTATTAAAAAAAAAAAAAAATCAAGTTATCAGTGTGTGCGTCTAGTGAGTAATAGGAACATGAATACACTGGCCCACAATGCGCACCCCTGAACATGGAATACGGCTGCCCAGGCTGCACGAGGAAGGGGGAGCGGGGTAAAATGACTATACACGTTAAGGCCCAGTAATGCGTACAAGTGAACACAGGAATCGCAGATCCAGTCCCATGTAGGCAGAAGACGACTGTTGTCTGCAGTATGTCTGACAGCTGTGCCGTAGAGAAGACGACTGTTGTCTGCAGTATGTCTGACAGCTGTGCCGTGGAGAAGACGACTGTTGTCTGCAGTATGTCTGACAGCTGTTCCGTGGAGAAGACGACATGTCTGCAGTATGTCTGACAGCTGTGCCGTGGAGAAGACGACTGTTGTCTGCAGTATGTCTGACAGCTGTGCCGTAGAGAAGACGACTGTTGTCTGCAGTATGTCTGACAGCTGTGCCGTGGAGAAGACGACATGTCTGCAGTATGTCTGACAGCTGTGCCGTAGAGAAGACGACTGTTGTCTGCAGTATGTCTGACAGCTGTGCCGTGGAGAAGACGACTGTTGTCTGCAGTATGTCTGACAGCTGTGCCGTAGAGAAGACGACTGTTGTCTGCAGTATGTCTGACAGCTGTGCCGTGGAGAAGACGACTGTTGTCTGCAGTATGTCTGACAGCTGTGCCATGGAGAAGACGACTGTTGTCTGCAGTATGTCTGACAGCTGTGCCGTGGAGAAGACGACTGTTGTCTGCAGTATGTCTGACAGCTGTGCCGTAGAGAAGACGACTGTTGTCTGCAGTATGTCTGACAGCTGTGCCGTGGAGAAGACGACATGTCTGCAGTATGTCTGACAGCTGTGCCGTGGAGAAGACGACTGTTGTCTGCAGTATGTCTGACAGCTGTGCCGTAGAGAAGACGACATGTCTGCAGTATGTCTGACAGCTGTGCCGTGGAGAAGACGACTGTTGTCTGCAGTATGTCTGACAGCTGTGCCGTGGAGAAGACGACTGTTGTCTGCAGTATGTCTGACAGCTGTGCCGTGGAGAAGACGACTGTTGTCTGCAGTATGTCTGACAGCTGTGCCGTAGAGAAGACGACTGTTGTCTGCAGTATGTCTGACAGCTGTGCCGTAGAGAAGACGACTGTTGTCTGCAGTATGTCTGACAGCTGTGCCGTGGAGAAGACGACATGTCTGCAGTATGTCTGACAGCTGTGCCGTGGAGAAGACGACTGTTGTCTGCAGTATGTCTGACAGCTGTGCCGTAGAGAAGACGACTGTTGTCTGCAGTATGTCTGACAGCTGTGCCGTAGAGAAGACGACTGTTGTCTGCAGTATGTCTGACAGCTGTGCCGTGGAGAAGACGACATGTCTGCAGTATGTCTGACAGCTGTGCCGTAGAGAAGACGACTGTTGTCTGCAGTATGTCTGACAGCTGTGCCGTGGAGAAGACGACATGTCTGCAGTATGTCTGACAGCTGTGCCGTGGAGAAGACGACATGTCTGCAGTATGTCTGACAGCTGTGCCGTGGAGAAGACGACTGTTGTCTGCAGTATGTCTGACAGCTGTGCCGTGGAGAAGACGACATGTCTGCAGTATGTCTGACAGCTGTGCCGTAGAGAAGACGACTGTTGTCTGCAGTATGTCTGACAGCTGTGCCGTGGAGAAGACGACATGTCTGCAGTATGTCTGACAGCTGTGCCGTGGAGAAGACGACTGTTGTCTGCAGTATGTCTGACAGCTGTGCCGTGGAGAAGACGACATGTCTGCAGTATGTCTGACAGCTGTGCCGTAGAGAAGACGACTGTTGTCTGCAGTATGTGTGACAGCTGTGCCGTAGAGAAGACGACTGTTGTCTGCAGTATGTCTGACAGCTGTGCCGTGGAGAAGACGACATGTCTGCAGTATGTGTGACAGCTGTGCCGTAGAGAAGACGACTGTTGTCTGCAGTATGTCTGACAGCTGTGCCGTGGAGAAGACGACTGTTGTCTGCAGTATGTGTGACAGCTGTGCCGTAGAGAAGACGACTGTTGTCTGCAGTATGTCTGACAGCTGTGCCGTGGAGAAGACGACTGTTGTCTGCAGTATGTGTGACAGCTGTGCCGTGGAGAAGACGACATGTCTGCAGTATGTCTGACAGCTGTGCCGTAGAGAAGACGACTGTTGTCTGCAGTATGTCTGACAGCTGTGCCGTAGAGAAGACGACTGTTGTCTGCAGTATGTCTGACAGCTGTGCCGTAGAGAAGACGACTGTTGTCTGCAGTATGTCTGACAGCTGTGCCGTAGAGAAGACGACTGTTGTCTGCAGTATGTCTGACAGCTGTGCCGTAGAGAAGACGACTGTTGTCTGCAGTATGTCTGACAGCTGTGCCGTGGAGAAGACGACTGTTGTCTGCAGTATGTCTGACAGCTGTGCCGTGGAGAAGACGACATGTCTGCAGTATGTCTGACAGCTGTGCCGTAGAGAAGACGACAGTTGTCTGCAGTATGTCTGACAGCTGTGCCGTAGAGAAGACGACTGTTGTCTGCAGTATGTCTGACAGCTGTGCCGTAGAGAAGACGACTGTTGTCTGCAGTATGTCTGACAGCTGTGCCGCAGAGAAGACGACTGTTGTCTGCAGTATGTCTGACAGCTGTGCCGTGGAGAAGACGACTGTTGTCTGCAGTATGTCTGACAGCTGTGCCGTGGAGAAGACGACTGTTGTCTGCAGTATGTCTGACAGCTGTGCCGTAGAGAAGACGACTGTTGTCTGCAGTATGTCTGACAGCTGTGCCGTAGAGAAGACGACTGTTGTCTGCAGTATGTCTGACAGCTGTGCCGTGGAGAAGACGACTGTTGTCTGCAGTATGTCTGACAGCTGTTCCGTGGAGAAGACGACTGTTGTCTGCAGTATGTGTGACAGCTGTGCCGCAGAGAAGACGACTGTTGTCTGCAGTATGTCTGACAGCTGTGCCGTGGAGAAGACGACTGTTGTCTGCAGTATGTCTGACAGCTGTGCCGTAGAGAAGACGACTGTTGTCTGCAGTATGTCTGACAGCTGTGCCGTGGAGAAGACGACTGTTGTCTGCAGTATGTCTGACAGCTGTGCCGTGGAGAAGACGACATGTCTGCAGTATGTCTGACAGCTGTGCCGTAGAGAAGACGACAGTTGTCTGCAGTATGTCTGACAGCTGTGCCGTAGAGAAGACGACTGTTGTCTGCAGTATGTGTGACAGCTGTGCCGTAGAGAAGACGACTGTTGTCTGCAGTATGTCTGACAGCTGTGCCGTAGAGAAGACGACTGTTGTCTGCAGTATGTCTGACAGCTGTGCCGTGGAGAAGACGACTGTTGTCTGCAGTATGTCTGACAGCTGTGCCGTAGAGAAGACGACTGTTGTCTGCAGTATGTCTGACAGCTGTGCCGTGGAGAAGACGACTGTTGTCTGCAGTATGTCTGACAGCTGTGCCGTGGAGAAGACGACTGTTGTGAAAACCAAGGAGGAGGGGGGGGAGAAGGTGAAAACCAAGGAGGGTGGGGAGGTGGTGACTGGATAGAGGTGAAAATCAAGGAGGAGAGGGAGGGAGGTGAAAATCAAGGAGGAGAGGGAGGGAGGTGAAAACCAAGGAGGAGAGGGAGGGAGGTGAAAACCAAGGAGGAGGGGGGGGGGGGGTGGAGGTGAAAACCAAGGAGTGGGAGGGGAGAGGTGAAAACCAAGGAGTGGGAGGGGGGGGAGGTGAAAACCAAGAAGTGGGAGGGGGGGAGGAGGTGAAAACCAAGGAGTGGGAGGGGGGAGAGGTGAAAACCAAGGAGGGGAGAGGGGGGAGGTGAAAACCAAGGAGTGGGAGGGGGGGAGGAGGTGAAAACCAAGAAGGAGAGGGGGGAGGAGGTGAAAACCAAGGAGTGGGAGGGGGGGAGGAGGTGAAAACCAAGAAGGCGTGGGAGGGGGGAGAGGTGAAAACAAAGGAGTAGAGAGGGGGGAGGGGAGGGGGGAGGTGAAAACCAAGAAGGAGAGGGGGGGGGGGAGGGGAGAGGTGAAAACCAAGGAGAGACGCCAGCACACACCCGTGGCGGCAAAAGTGCGGTGAGCAAAAGCAGGGCACGGGAGAATGCTGAATATACGGCTCCCATTGACTGTCGGGTGTGGGCTGAGCGGTACGTGATTCACATCATTTGGCCAACTGGCACCTTGTAGAGCAGACACACGACTCACTGAGTTCACCCCAACTCAGCAACCTTATTGAGCCAGCGTTGGAGACACGGTTTCTGTTCTGCTTTTGTCGACGGTTTCACCATTCGTTCGTTTAAAATAAAAGTGTAGGCCTACTTGCGGCAAACAAAAATGTCACTGCTCGCATATCTCCGATACATAGAGGTACCAATAAAGACTGACAACTAAACACTGCAAAACGAAGACCTGGACACTTGACCCTAGGGCCATCAGCCAACATGTCGCTATGCTCCACACTTCTGTTCACTGCCAGTGTGTGGCTATACTGACGTGTGTCCTCCAGCGTCATGACAGGGGAAACAACTCGACCATGGTGCTTCTTGGTGGCTGTCGGTTCAATTCCTCGATGACAGGAGATGTGTCACCATGACGATGACGTCAGTCACGGGGCCGACGATAACATCGCCATGACGTCACGGGGCCGACGATCACATCGCCATGACGTCACGGGGCCGACGATCACATCGCCATGACGTCACGGGGCCGACGATAACATCGCCATGACGTCACGGGGCCGATGATCACATCGCCATGACGACGGCGACGATCACATCGCCATGACGACGGCGACGATCCGTGGACCAGTGGTCTGACAGTGACATCTTCCGCCAGTCAGTTAGTTCCACGCCGCTGATTGTGGACTGACATTCTTCAATGACGTTTAGTTATCAGAGTCAGTCGGATCTTTGCCGCCCATCACCATCAACACCACATCGGTAACATCACCCCCCCTCCACACACACACACACACACACACACACACACAGACCACCCTTGATTGTGGACATGCTTTGTCCACCGTCTTTACCTTGAGCTGACCAGTCTGATCTCGGTGTTCCCGCTCAGGACTTGGGAGTCAGTCTGTTTCAGGTGACTTGCTGATAAAATTGGAGCCAGCCTGAGCCTGGTATACCCTATACCTGCCAGTATACATGAAACCAGTCTGATTTAGGTAAACCGTAAGCCAGCTGGATTTTTATATTCCTGTTAATAAACTTAAAACTAATCTGATTTAGATAAGTATACCTGCTAATAAACTTGAAGCCAGTCTGATCTACATAATTATACCTGCTAATAAACTTGAAGCAGTCTGATCTACATAATTATGCCTGCTAATAAACCTGAAGCCGGTCTGATCTACATAATTATATCTGCTAATAAACCTGAAGCCTTCTGATGTACATAATTATACCTGCTAATAAACCTGAAGCCGGTCTGATCTACATAATTATACCTGCTAATAAACTTGAAGCCAGTCTGATCTACATAATTATACCTGCTAATAAACTTGAAGCCGGTCTGATCTACATAATTATACCTGCTAATAAACCTGAAGCCGGTCTGATCTACATAATTATACCTGCTAATAAACTTGAAGCCAGTCTGATCTACATAATTATACCTGCTAATAAACTTGAAGCCGGTCTGATCTACATAATTATACCTGCTAATAAACCTGAAGCCAGTCTGATCTACATAATTATACCTGCTAATAAACTTGAAGCCGGTCTGATTTTGGTACGCCTGTCAATATACTAGTCTGACAAATGTATACGTGCTGATAAACTTGAAGCCAGTGTATCATTGATGTTCCAACAGAAAAAGAAGAAGAAAAAGACGAAAAAAACCCGTGAGAGCCAGTCTGGTTTTGGTACATATACATGTGTGTGTGTGTGTGTGTGTGTGTGTGTGTGTGTGTGTGTGTGTGTGTAATGTACTTGCCAGAATGGATATTCCATCATCTCGTATGCATGCGAATCTGGACAGAATTGAAGCCATGGAAATCAGGCGTTGCCGGAGGATACTTAACATCCAAAACACCGATCACACCATCTTTGATCAAGTGCGCCAAACCACCAAGTGGCGCACTGGGCCATATGATGATCTGAAACATCACTTGAGAAAAGAAGACAACACTGGGCCATATGATGATCTGAAACATCACTTGAGAAAAGAAGACAACACTGGACCATGAAAACATCACTTGAGAAAAGAAGACAACACTGGACCATGAAAACATCACTTGAGAAAAGAAGACTACGCTGGACCATATGATGATCTGAAAACATCACTTGAGAAAAGAAGACAACACTGGACCATATGATGATCTGAAAACATCACTTGAGAAAAGAAGACAACACTGGACCATATGATGATCTGAAAACATCACTTGAGAAAAGAAGACAACACTGGACCATATGATGATCTGAAAACATCACTTGAGAAAAGAAGACCACGCTGGACCATATGATGATCTGAAACATCACTTGAGAAAAGAAGACCACGCTGGACCATATGATGATCTGAAAACATCACTTGAGAAAAGAAGACCACGCTGGACCATATGATGATCTGAAACATCACTTGAGAAAAGAAGACCACGCTGGAATGGTCACGTATAAGATCCACTTGAGAAAAGAAGACCACGCTGGAAGGGTCACGTATAAGATCCACTTGAGAAAAGAAGACCACGCTGGAATGGTCACGTATAAGATCCACTTGAGAAAAGAAGACCACGCTGGAAGGGTCACGTATAAGATCCACTTGAGAAAAGAAGACCACGCTGGAAGGGTCACGTATAAGATCCACTTGAGAAAAGAAGACCACGCTGGAATGGTCACGTATAAGATCCACTTGAGAAATGAAGACCACGCTGGAATGGTCACGTATAAGATCCACTTGAGAAAAGAAGACCACGCTGGAATGGTCACGTATAAGATCCACTTGAGAAAAGAAGACCACGCTGGAATGGTCACGTATAAGATCCACTTGAGAAAAGAAGACCACGCTGGAATGGTCACGTATAAGATCCAACGCCCTTGCTGAAATCACCCCGGCTCCGAGGAGGTAAGGGAAGGAGACGGGGGGAGGGGGAGACGGGGGGAGGGGGAGGGGGGGGGAGACAGAAACATAAAGATGGACTGACAACTTTGCAGAATGTGTCAGAAAAACGTGCAGTGACCAAGGACACAGCCCACACACCTGGACCGATGTGGGAACAGATGTTTCTGTGCGGAGCTCCAGGGACTGTCAACAGAGCTCAAGGAAAGAAGAGGAAAAAGTAGTGGTAGAATGGGGACAAAGCAAGCTTTGAAGCTTTTAAACAGATCCCTGTTTCATGACATATTTTGGTAGAGATTTTGGTCATGGTTCGACGCTTCGTTTACACTTTACTTATTCGTCAAACTTTCTGAAAACAAAAAAAGGAAGAAGAAGAAGAAAAAGAAGTTAATTCCTTAGTCACTGAGTGCGATTCCAGTGCGCACCTACCTAATACCTATGCTGTGACGCGCCTTGTGGGACCTCCCCCCCCACACCCGCTAATAGTCTAGTGGGTGCCTTGCCCAGGAAGGACACCGCTCATTAAGAGAGGTGATAATGATTAGAGGCGATAATGACTATACCGCTCTCACAGAAGCTGGGTGCGGACGGGTTCTGATTCTTTGTTCGCTTGTGTGTGTGTGTGTGTGTGTGTGTGTGTGTGTGTGTGTGTGTGTGTGTGATTGGTTGGTGTGTGTATGTGTGTGTTTGGTTGGTATGTGTTTGTGCATGTGTATGTATGTATCTGTGCGCGTGTGCATGCGTGCATGTGTGTGCGTGCGTGTATGGGTGTGTTTGTGTGTATATATGTTTGTATGTCTGTACATGCATGTCCGCGCGAACGATTAAGCGCGTGCGCCGGCGCGTGAGCATGCGTGTATGTGTTTTTGTGGGTAGAACGGGGCAGGGTTGGACGGGGGAGGGTTGGAAGGTGATAGCTCCAAGCAGTTAATTACTGACACCTTGAGACAGATAGCTACCTGCCAGGCCCTGGCGGTCATAGGGGTGGGTGTTATAAACGGGTAGGCTGATACAGACTGACTGGGGTATGTGAACTCAGTAACACAACTAAGCAGCGGACGATAAAACAAAAATGAATGCAAATTGGACTGTTGCGGTGTGTGTGTGTGTGTGTGTGTGTGTGCGTGTGTGTGTGTGTGTTCTACTCAGTCGAGAACCCTTTTATATATCATCAACAAATCACCCTGGGTGTGCTTTCAAAGATCACAACCAAATTGTGGAACACAGTGGCAGACGCCAGAATTTTATCCCCCTCCACTAGACCGTTAGTGGTGGTCTGGACGCTAGTCATTCGGATGAGACGATAAACCGAGGTCCTGTGTGCAGCATGCAATTAGCGCACGTAAGAGAACCCACGGCAACAAAAGGGTTGACCCTGGCAAAACTCAGTAGACAAATCCACTTCGATAGGAAAACAAATAAAATCGCAGGCAAAAGAAAATATAAAAAATGGGTGGCGCTGTCAGTGTAGCGACGTGCTGTCCCTGGGGAGAGCAGCCCGAATTTTACACACAAAGATCTGTTGTGACAAAAAGAGTAATACAAATACAAATATCATTATTTCACACACAAAGATCTGTTGTGACAAAAAGAGTAATACAAATATCATTAAATGAATGTTCTTTACAACGATGTGGAAAAAAAGAGGTTTCTATGAGTGCAAAAGTTCAACGCTCAAACGTATGTCATTCGCGAAGATGACATGTGTGTGTTTTTGTGGGGCAAAGTATGCCCAACTATCATTTATCAGAGTGATTTGCACTGAACTGCCTTTGCGTTTGGTTTGGCGGTGATGACAAAATAATGGTACACAATGTAAATCGTTGAGTTTGTTTCGTTTTCATGGTTTCGTCTCTTGTGTGACCGCCCAAGGAAGGAAGTGTTTGTCCTACTGCTTATTGTGTGGATTGTGTGGAGTGATGGCCTGATGATAACAGGTCTGCCTGCGAAGCGAGAAAATCTGAACGCACTGGATCTAATCCAACACTCCTTAGTATTTCTCACCATCCACTACATCTTGAATGGTGGTCTGGACGCTAGTCATTCGGATGGGACGATATACTGAGTCCCATGTGTAGCATGTATACATAATTAGTGCACGTAAAAGAACCCACGGCAACAAAAGGGTTGTCCCTGGCAAAATTCTGTAGGAAGATCACCTTTGACAGGAAAAACAAATACATTTGCAGGAAGAAAAAAAGAACAAGCCTTCAAGACTCACTTGTGATACACTTAAAAAAAAAATCTAATCGTTAAAATGTGTTCTGTATTTGCTATTATAAAGCTTCGGGTTAAAAAAAGAAAAGAAAAAAGAAAAAGTCCTGAAGGCAGATTCGAACCCTGTGTGTTCGGGCGAAAAGAAACTACCTTACCCAATACACTATCGTTGCTCCTTAACTGACGCTCAAAAATTTAATATATAAACATGCTTTTTTAAGGGCGATAAATCGATTGCGGTATTCGCAGAGACAACGCTATTTATATCATATTATTCTGTTGTATCTTGGGCATTCAAAAAAATCTTTAAGGGCAGATAAAAATTATTTTTATGTCCGCAGTAAAGGAGACGTGGCTATCGCCGCAATCACACTGCAACATTTAGCCGTTTTCTCTGGATCTAGATAGATGTACAAGTTCAGTTACACCCGCCGGGAATGTATGACAATTTCTCTTTTATGTTCATTCTAGTTTTATAGTTTTAAAGTTGATATGAAAATTGAGTATTTTGTTAAACTAATAACATGTAGAGCCAAGTACAAGTACTTCTAAACGTCGTATGAAGTGAAAATGACTTCATTTTGAGAAGAGTCAAGACTGGATATTTTTACGTTTCATCAAGGGTATTAACTCTAATGGTTTATTATTTTAAACTGTGAATTCCGACTGATTTTTGCCGATTTTTGGGGGGCAGTTTTGCGCATAATCCAGTAAGTGATGAGGCGTTCACAAATCTTTCTCTGAATAAATATTTAACGGTCTCCTTCTCCAACTTTCTATCACATGTTATCATGTATTGTTGATTGAATATAGGATTGAACGGGCAGGTCAACAACTTGAAACAAAATGGCGTCCTTCGCGTTCGCGAGGAATATGAGCACGCGCTTTGAATATGTATAAATATGTGTAAATGAATAGATCTATAAAGTTCACTCATAGTATTGATTTTAGTATTTTCCGAAAAAGACCACTTATGCGAATGAACATAGTGAAATCCCTGTACACTGAGAGTAAAACACACAAGCTTTTTATGTATTGAGTATAATTTCAAAATGTAATGTTTAAGATGAGAAAGATCAGTTTAAAGCAAATTAACCCCCTTAGCATTAATTACAGATTAATTTCCCTTCTTTACTATCCGCACCAAAGACATGCACCAGAAATATAACTTCCATGCTTAGCAAAAGAAGTTCCTGTTTGAACAAAAAACGATAAAAATGACTGCTCTTTTTGGTATGTCGAATATCAGATCAAAGTGCCAAATTTAGAGAGAAAAAAAAGAAGCAAAAAAACCCCCAAAAAAACAAACAAACCCAACAACAGTTAATTCAGTTTGCATATAATTTGGCTTCTTTTATATATTTTTGTGTGCCCATCCAAGAGGTGCAATATTGTTTTAAACAAGATGACTGGAAAAAACTGAATTTTTCCTATTTTTATGCCAAATTTGGTGTCAACTGACGAAGTATTTGCAGAGAAAATGGCAATGTTAAAGTTTACCACGGACACACACACACAACTGAACACCGGGTTAAAACAGACTCACTTTGTTCACACAAAAAGGGGGGGGGGAGGGTTGGGGGCTGCACTGTAGAGACACTCTGAGTGAAGAAAACAGTTCGAATTTCACGCAGAGAAATATTTTGTGACAAAGAGTATTACATTACAATACAATACAATACAATACAGTGCACACACACACACACAGTTCTATGACGCTGAGCGAGACAAGAGCACCCCGTTTCACTGCGGGTGACAGTTCCCGGAGGACGTCAGTGGACATGGGACCAACATACATGTACATCAGACATCAGTGGACATGGAAACAACATACATGTACATCAGACATCAGTGGACATGGAAACAACATACATGTACATCAGACATCAGTGGACATGGAAACAACATACATGTACATCAGACATCAGTGGACATGGAAACAACATACATGTACATCAGACATCAGTGGACATGGAAACAACATACATGTACATCAGACATCAGTGGACATGGAAACAACATACATGTACATCAGACATCAGTGGACATGGAAACAACATACATGTACATCAGACATCAGTGGACATGGAAACAACATACATGTACATCAGACATCAGTGGACATGGAAACAACATACATGTACATCAGACATCAGTGGACATGGAAACAACATACATGTACATCAGACATCAGTGGACATGGAAACAACATAATGTACATCAGACATCAGTGGACATGGAAACAACATACATGTACATCAGACATCAGTGGACATGGAAACAACATACATGTACATCAGACATCAGTGGACATGGAAACAACATACATGTACATCAGACATCAGTGGACATGGAAACAACATAATGTACATCAGACATCAGTGGACATGGAAACAACATACATGTACATCAGACATCAGTGGACATGGAAACAACATACATGTACATCAGACATCAGTGGACATGGAAACAACATACATGTACATCAGACATCAGTGGACATGGAAACAACATAATGTACATCAGACATCAGTGGACATGGAAACAACATACATGTACATCAGACATCAGTGGACATGGAAACAACATACATGTACATCAGACATCAGTGGACATGGAAACAACATAATGTACATCAGACATCAGTGAACATGGAAACAACATACATGTACATCAGTGAACATGGAAACAACATACATGTACATCAGACATCAGTGAACATGGAAACAACATACATGTACATCAGACATCAGTGGACATGGAAACAACATACATGTACATCAGACATCAGTGGACATGGAAACAACATAATGTACATCAGACGGACAGCACGGCAGGTCCACACTACGGCCACACCTTGGTCAAACCTGTGGCCCAAAAAAGGCCGGGCCGGCAGTGGTGTAAAATCAATAGCCCTCGTCTTCTGTCTTGTCCATCGATACCATCATACATCTTACCAACCATACCAGGGCTTCTGATGATATCTGTCAATGCCGATACAGCCACCACAGCTTGTTACTTCACAGAAGGCCTCTTTCAGGCACCCCTAAGGATATGTATTATCTTGGTTCTTGTGTCATGAGAGATTGGTATCCATTGACATACAGTACGTGATGTCTACGGCTTTCCAAACATCCCATGCCTGGGGCAACTGTAGAACAGGGGGCGCTGCAAGGCCTATGACGACACGCTCCAGTGCTTGGTGTGGAGAGCTGTCTGCAACACCCTTGTCTCCCCCCCCCCCTTAACCCCTTCCCTCCTGAGTTAACACCACGCCCCCCTTCGTGATGTTTGACATGCGTTGGAGACTTTAATGTCACTCCGCAGCAGGGCCGAACCCTGTTGAAATTCTGAATAATCGTCTGGCTGTCATCAAAATGACTGGTGACTTCCCCCCCCCTCCCCTTCATCCCCCCCCTTGCTTTTCCCGTTCTGACGTCGTTTCAGTCGGTCTGTCATGTGTGTGTGTGTGTGTGTGTGTGTGTGTGTGTGTGTGTGTGTGTGTGCACTTAACAGCTATCGTCCGTTGGAGAGAGGATAATTAAAACCTATCGTCCGTTGGAGAGAGGATCATTAAAACCTATCGTCCGAGGATTATCAGAACTGGGCTGAGCAGGACTGTTCCTTTTTGGGGAGGTATGTTTATAATCCGGCTGCTGATGCTGGAACCGGCGATTGGGGAACAAGTGAAGGGGGGATGATAGAGAAAGAGAGGGGTGGGAGTGGAATTAAGCAGAGCAGGGAGAAGAAAGAGGGCTAAGGTGGGAGAGTGGAGGGAGTAGGGGTGGAGGGGAGGGTGCTGGGGGGGGGGGGGGGTGGAGTGAAGGGGACAGCGCTATCGACCGCCCTTGCCCCAATGTTTGTGACAGGCTGTCGCGGAGTTAGGTCTTGAGGCTTGCAGTGTGCGTGCGGCACTGGACTGGATCCACCACTCACCCACAGCAGTCTGTCCGCCCCCAGCCCCCACAAAGACGGCCCGCTGTACACACAGCTCGCTTCCTGTAGTTAGAGAGCTTTGATCCTGCTGGCAACAAGTTCCTTTTGAATGGGCTGATTTTTAAAAGTTTTTTTTTTCACTGGAAGTGTGTTCAGAGTGTGGGAGTTTTTTCTGCCACCAATTTTTTTGTTTGTTTGTTTTTGTTTTTTTTTGGAACCATGGACTCTATCATACCCCGGTGGAAATGTGCCTGTACCACTTGATGTTCACGTCCGTGACATGTTGATATAATTGAAGATTTTTTTTACATTGGTTTCTGTTTTGTTGTAAGTTCTATATTTTGTGCGTTTTTATTTATTTATCTATTTATTTATTTATTTGTTAGTATCTTTTGTGTATCTTTTATTTTGTTTTTGTGAAGGCCATGTGAAGCATTCGGCTGTTTACGACAGTTGTTGAACTGTGTATCAGATCTGCGAATTTGATTCAAACTCATCAAAGGAGGAAATAAAGTATTATGCGTATTAAGTTACACTGTGAACAAAGTCTGTTAATCACATTGATGTATACTTAACTGTGAACAAACTCGCCTTGCTTAGAAGAACAACACAATGACTTATATTTGCAAAAACCCAGTTTATCACGCGTTTTACACGTGAAGACATCGGGCCAGTGGTTGAGGACAAGAAACCCAGTTTCTTTGCACGTGAACGAATCTGCGTGTGCTGGTCATAAGGTGGTCATAAGGGACAGAAATATGCATCACGGCTTTCATACGTGAACGAATCCGTCCGTGTTTAGAAGAAGAAGAAGAAAAAGAAAAAGAAGAAGAAAACGTTGAATGAATCGTCTCTTGACAGAAGAAGAACTCAGCTTTTCACGTGTTTTATGCTTGAACCAAGCTGCCTGTGGTCAGTCAAAAGGAGCAAAACCTAATTAATCACGCGTTGATTTTGCACGTGAAGCAATCGGCCTGTGTGGACGAGGATACACTGCCAGTGGTTGTTGCTGCTCCCGGCTGGACAGCCATGGCTTGGGAGGGGGGTGCGGGGGGAGGGGGCAGAAGGCGGTCAGCATGGCAGCATCAGAGGGGTCAGTGGAGGAGGACGCTGGTCACTGTGCTGCTGCTCCTCTGTCAGCAGCTGACCGTCCACCCCGTGCTGTCCCAGGGCTTCTCCAAACGGGTGAGCTTCCGGCAATATCCGTATTTCTTCTCCCCCTGTACTTTTCCGTTTAGAAATAGGAAAGAAAAGTTGTACATTGGTTGTGAATAACATTGTAATCATTTTATATATACTCTACATTTCTTCCCCTCCACTCTTTGACTGGCTTTCTTTTCTGTCATTCGAGAGAGGAAGAAATGTAGAGTATATATTACAATGTTATTTAAACAAGTGGAATTTTTCCGTCTTTGGAATGAAACTGAATGGAAAGAACGCAGGGGAAGAAATATCTGTCTGTCTGTCTGTTTGTTTGTCTGTCTGTTTGTCGTTCCGTCGGTCTGAAACGGGTAGGTTTCTATTTGTCTGTATGTTTGAAACGGGTGGGTTTCTATTTGTCTGTCTGTATGTTTGAAACGGGTGGGTTTCTATCTGTCTGTATGTATGTTTGAAACGGGTGGGTTTCTATTTGTCTGTATG
>NC_134893.1:2105716-2110716 GCF_041734735.1 Babylonia areolata
CTGTGTTCCTCTCTGTCTGTCTGTCCGTCAGCCTGTATGTCTGTGTTCCTCTCTGTCTGTCTGTCTGTCAGCCTGTATGTCTGTGTTCCTCTCTGTCTGTCTGTCCGTCAGCCTGTATGTCTGTGTTCCTCTCTGTCTGTCCGTCTGTCAGCCTGTATGTCTGTGTTCCTCTCTGTCTGTCTGTCCGTCAGCCTGTATGTCTGTGTTCCTCTCTGTCTGTCTGTCTGTCAGCCTGTATGTCTGTGTTCCTCTCTGTCTGTCTGTCTGTCTGTCGGTGTGGTCTTCAGGTTGACTTCTTTCCACTTTAAGGCGAGACGAAGACAAAAACGAAGAAGAAAAAATAATGATAAAGGGGAAGGTAGAGGGAACAGGATGTGTGTGTGTGTGTGTGTGTGTGTGTGTGTGTGTGTGTGTGTGTGTGTGTGTGTGTGTTGTGTGTGTGTGTGTGCGTGTGTGTGTGTGTGTGTGTGTGTGTGTGTGTGTGCGTGTGTGTGTGTGTGTGTGTGTGTGGTGTGGTGTGGTGCTGGTGGTGGTGGTGTATGTGTGTGTGTGCGTGTGCATGTGTGTGGTGGTGGTGTGTGTGTGTGTGTGGTGTGGTGGTGGTGGTGGTGGTGGTGGTGTGTGTGTGTGTGTGTGTGTGTGTGTGTGTGTGTGTGTGTGTGAGACAGAGACAGAGAGAGAGAGACAGAGTGACTTTGTGACGGATTTTTGAGTTTAACTTTTTTAAAGCCAAATTGCCCAGAGGCAGACCTTGCTTTGCCATACAAAACACCGCACACATGCTTTTCTTTGAAGAACGACTTTATGGTATTGCCATACAGACAGACACACACACGCGCGCGCGCGCAATGTCATGTGTGTGTGTGTGTGCGTGCACACGCGCGCGCGCGCGTGTGTGTCTGTCTGTATGTGTGCATGCGCGTCGCCTGCGTGCGCTTGCACGGCTCTGTGTGGGGCGCGTGAGTGTGTTTGTGTGTCTCTACAACATGATATAGCCGTTCCGTGTGTGTGTGTGTGTGTGTGTGTGTGTGTGTGTGTGTGTGTGTGTGAAGAAAGTTTGCAGATCGAAAAGGAGAAGTTTGAAAATAAGCAACCAGAAAGAAACCCCTGTACCACCATCTCCTAGAGATTTTTTTTTAAGTAGACCAAGAAAACAACAAACAACAAAAGCTGATGCCCTAAGGGACTGCGCAGCAAACCTTCTGCAATGTAAGACAATATCCCAAAATTGGCAAAAGTGTCATCAAGAGAACTCTCGAGACGCAAGACTGGTTTACTGTCCACACATGTACAGAACTTCCAACACTGGTATTGGCATATTTCCCATACACATGTACAGGAATTCGTCGTCCGAATATGTGCAAACATCAGAAAATAGAGTGCAGCTGAAATAAAGAGAAGAGCAACGTACTGTTCCTTCTAAACGTTGGTGCTCTGTGTGGTGACCTGGACCAGTCTCCAGACAAAAGCATTTACCGTCTCTGCTGACTTTTGTTAGGAAAGCGTCTTGTTCTGAGCTGTACGACAGTACACCAAGCTGTCGTGATCAAAGCTGTCGTCAGCATGGACAACCATTAGTTTCCAACAATAACATTTTTTCGAGCTTGGAAACGGGTTGCAGACTCTGCCCCGGGTGCTTTATGATTGAACACACCAGTGGGGCCTTGATATTTTGTCATTAATATTTCATTGCCAGATCAGTGGTTCACGTCCAAACACTAGCTGTCCAGCCCACTACCTCTGCCCCCTCCCCCTCTCCCCCTCCCCAGTCACCCCTCCAGTCCAATCACTGCACACGGCCTGGACAAGCCGTGGAGTTTTATTTTGATTCGCTTGGAAAGAGACGTGTGGAATATAATGATCTCCTTCACTCGTTACGCTATGTTTGTTGGAGTCAATCATGCTGTTCCGTGAGCTGGTTCTCAAGTGGAGAAACAGGTGTCTGTTCATTATTTGTCACTATTTTCCACAGCGAGAGTCTGCAGTCACTGACTGATACACACCTGTCACTGACTGATACACACCTGAAGTGGTGACTGACGGGTCAGGTGCCAAACATCAAAATGTCAGCTGAAGGTTCTGCTTTCCCGGATATATGATACATGACAGGGAAAGAGGGCTGTTTATACAATGTTTTTAATACCTGCCACTTCTGGTGGTGGTGTTTTGTGTGTGTGTGTGTGTGTGTGTGTTTAATTTCTTTCTTTTTCTTTTTTTCAGTCGTCAAAGCGAACAGTATATTGCCCCGGGCAGTCGTGACAAGGAAAAAGGGAGAGAATTAATGGGCTTGGACCGCTTTGCGTGACATGTAGGGGGTGGATACATTTCAAAGAACAACCAACTGGGTGCAGCTATACCGCCGTCTTCAGCTAAGTGTAGAGAAAGATGTGATTCACCACAGTACAGCGTGGCCAAATAAACAACACAGCTCCTCCTCATCCCCACCCTCACACTGCCTTTTCCACTGGATGGTTTTTCTCCGCATTCCGCATTGTGCGTAAGGTACTATTGTCTTTATAGTTCATTAATCCGCCTTTCATTTATGGCGATGACTCACATTTCTATATGGAAGTCACAAAAGGCACTTCCACACAACCGTACGTGTGTCCGTGAATGGCGATTGAACAGCTAAAGGAAAATGAAGTTTTGTAAGACTCTTTTGAATGCGTAAGGCTTTGAGTGGGGGAGACTATACAGGCGTTCAGATGTTATACAATGAGACCAGGATGAAATGAAGATGTGTGCTTGCTGTTCAGGTGTTAGAGTTATACCAGAATGAAATGAAGATTTGTGCTTGCTGTTCAGGTGTTATACAGTTATACCAGAATGAAATGAAGATGTGTGCTTGCTGTTCAGATGTTATACAATTAGACCAGAATGAAATGAAGATGTGTGCTTGCTGTTCAGGTGTTATACAGTTATACCAGAATGAAATGAAGATGTGTGCTTGCTGTTCAGGTGTTATACAGTTATACCAGAATGAAATGAAGATGTGTGCTTGCTGTTCAGATGTTATACAATTAGACCAGAATGAAATGAAGATTTTCACTTGGTGTTCAGAAGAAGCAAACTTACAGATTAGGCCCGTCAAACACAGTACCAACGCTGTTCCATTCAAATCGTTGTAAGGCTGGAGACACGACATAGGATGGCGGGACCCAGTTCTCCCTCACTCCACCCCTATCCCCCTTCCCCTTTTCAGCCTTCCCCAACCGAAGCCAGGTACCCGGTACCCATTCACACCTGGGTGCAATTAGGAAGTAACGGGTAAAGTTCTTTTCCCAAAAATTGCTCCCTGAAAGAACGGGGCCTCGAACCCTAACCCCTGGTGAACCACTGCACCAAGAGTCCAAAGTCTGACCCAGTCTGCTACAGCGTCCCCTCAGGACTGACAGTACATGGCATGACGTCCCCTCAGGACTGACAGTACATGGCACAGCGTCCCCTCAGGACTGACAGTACATGGCATGACGTCCCCTCAGGACTGACAGTACATGGCACAGCGTCCCCTCAGGACTGACAGTACATGGCACAGCGTCCCCTCAGGACTGACAGTACACGGCATGACGTCCCCTCAGGACTAACAGTACATGGCACAGCGTCCCCTCAGGACTGAGAGTACATGGCACAGCGTCCCCTCAGGACTGACAGTACATGGCACAGCGTCCCCTCAGGACTGACAGTACACGGCATGACGTCCCCTCAGGACTGACAGTACATGGCATGACGTCCCCTCAGGACTGACAGTACATGGCATGACGTCCCCTCAGTACTGACAGTACATGGCATGACGTCCCTCAGGACTGACAGTACATGGCACAGCGTCCCCTCAGGACTGACAGTACATGACATGACGTCCCCTCAGTACTGACAGTACATGGCATGACGTCCCTCAGGACTGACAGTACATGGCACAGCGTCCCCTCAGGACTGACAGTACATGACATGACGTCCCCTCAGTACTGACAGAACATGGCACAGCGTCCCCTCAGGACTGACAGTACATGGCACAGCGTCCCCTCAGGACTGACAGTACATGACATGACGTCCCCTCAGGACTGACAGTACATGGCACAGCGTCCCCTCAGGACTGACAGTACATGGCACAGCGTCCCCTCAGGACTGACAGTACATGGCATGACGTCCCCTCAGGACTGACAGTACATGGCATGACGTCCCCTCAGGACTGACAGTACATGGCACAGCGTCCCCTCAGGACTGACAGTACAAGAGCGTCTCTGTGGAAACGTAGAAAGGGCCAAGAAAAGTGTGTGTGTGTGTGCGTGTGAAAAGAACACGCAAAAAGCCCTTAATAGCTGAGCGTTGAAATCGCATCCTAAAGTCTAATAACAACACTAACAAACATCGCATCCTAAAGTCTAATAACAACACTAACAAACATCGCATCCTGAAGTCTAATAATAACAATAACAAACAGGAACTGTAACCTTGTCCCGCTATAAGCTTCACACACACACAGCTCCGACCCAAACGCTGC
Source organism: Babylonia areolata (assembly GCF_041734735.1). Taxonomy (NCBI): domain Eukaryota; kingdom Metazoa; phylum Mollusca; class Gastropoda; order Neogastropoda; family Buccinidae; genus Babylonia; species Babylonia areolata. The sequence goes on from NC_134893.1 coordinate 2,110,215, forward strand.
TTTTTAACACTTTTCACCCAACACAATAAAAACCAGTCAATAAAAACTGATGGTTCGAATCCCCAACCGGCACCACCAGTGTCATGTCGATGTGACCGGTCACAGGCATTCAAAATTCTCCGCCCTGAAAACTGCCCAGGGAGGTCGGAGGAGGGGTGGGGGTGGGGGTGGGGGTACCTTCGGCCTATCCCCGCTGGCCACATCACTGAAGATTGGAATCAACATAAAAGCCTGAAGAAAGTGACAAGTAAAGATCACCAACAGGGCTTTACTATGGCCGATCCCAAGTTCTGTAGGCTACTCTTCAAGGGGGTTGGGGGGTGGGGGTGGGGGAATTACTACTACCACCATCCTGGCCACGCCCCTCTCTATAAACCTGCCCCTCCCCCCTCACACCTCCCCTCCCCCTCAACATGATATCGCCGTTCCGTGCCCGTGGTTTGACAGCACCCCGCCAGGCCATAAACCATCCCCTTCACAGACACTTGGTTCCTCCAGTCGG
>NC_134893.1:2115716-2130716 GCF_041734735.1 Babylonia areolata
TGAATGACTGACTTAGGGTGACCTTCATGTGACACTGTGTGTTCTTACTATGAGACTGAATGACTGACTTAGGGTGACCTTCATGTGACACTGTGTGTTCTTACTGTGAGACTGAATGACTGACTTAGGGTGACCTTCATGTGACAGTGTGTTCTTACTGTGAGACTGAATGACTGACTTAGGGTGACCTTCATGTGACACAGTGTGTTCTTACTGTGAGACTGAATGACTGACTTAGGGTGACCTTCATGTGACAGTGTGTGTTCTTACTGTGAGACTGAATGACTGACTTAGGGTGACCTTCCATGTGACAGTGTGTGTTCTTACTGTGAGACTGAATGACTGACTTAGGGTGACCTTCCATGTGACAGTGTGTGTTCTTACTGTGAGACTGAATGACTGACTTAGGGTGACCTTCATGTGACACTGTGTGTGTTCTTACTATGAGACTGAATGACTGACTTAGGGTGACCTTCATGTGACACTGTGTGTTCTTACTGTGAGACTGAATGACTGACTTAGGGTGACCTTCATGTGACACAGTGTGTTCTTACTACGAGACTGAATGACTGACAGGGTGACCTTCATGTGACACTGTGTGTTCTTACTATGAGACTGAATGACTGACTTAGGGTGACCTTCATGTGACACAGTGTGTGTGTTCTTACTGTGAGACTGAATGACTGACTTAGGGTGACCTTCATGTGACACAGTGTGTGTGTTCTTACTGTGAGACTGAATGACTGACTTAGGGTGACCTTCATGTGACACAGTGTGTTCTTACTGTGAGACTGAATGACTGACAGGGTGACCTTCCATGTGACACTGTGTGTTCTTACTGTGAGACTGAATGACTGACAGGGTGACCTTCCATGTGACAGTGTGTGTTCTTACTGTGAGACTGAATGACTGACTTAGGGTGACCTTCCATGTGACAGTGTGTGTTCTTACTGTGAGACTGAATGACTGACTTAGGGTGACCTTCATGTGACACTGTGTGTTCTTACTGTGAGACTGAATGACTGACAGGGTGACCTTCATGTGACACTGTGTTCTTACTGTGAGACTGAATGACTGACTTAGGGTGACCTTCATGTGACACTGTGTTCTTACTGTGAGACTGAATGACTGACAGGGTGACCTTCATGTGACAGTGTGTTCTTACTGTGAGACTGAATGACTGACAGGGTGACCTTCATGTGACAGTGTGTGTTCTTACTGTGAGACTGAATGACTGACTTAGGGTGACCTTCATGTGACACTGTGTGTTCTTACTGTGAGACTGAATGACTGACTAGGGTGACCTTCATGTGACAGTGTGTGTTCTTACTGTGAGACTGAATGACTGACTTAGGGTGACCTTCATGTGACACTGTGTTCTTACTGTGAGACTGAATGACTGACTCAGGGTGACCTTCATGTGACACTGTGTGGGCTTCATTGGGTTCTGTGACCCATTGTGGGTCAGATATACATATGTATACTGTATAAACTCTGCCTGGTGTTATAGCTGTTTTGTGGTGTGATAACCCATTGTGTGACGACACCCATTAATATCATTGTGTAACATTACAATGTAGTGCAAGATATAATAATATAATCTATGATATAAAATGGTCCCTGCTGACCACTAAATCAGTCCTAGAATATAATATATCAACGTGACCCATTTTCATAGACGGATTGCATCAACTGAATGATGAATGGTGACCCATTGTGTGACACAAGTTTGATTTAGCTGTAATGATATACTAGGACCTGATATGACTGGAATTTCAGGAACATCATAAAGTGTGGCCTGATTTGGTACGAACAGCTCTAACTTTTTTTCTTTACGTACAAGTGTGTGACGTGGCCTGGGGCACATGCCGAGGCCATGATGAATAGGGAGGGGTGGGCTGGGGGGCGAGGGGGTGGTGGAAAGGGGGACATTATCAAGGGAGGTCACTGCCACTGTGTCGACAATGAGACCAGCAGGAGTCGTGTCTCCTGACCAGCGTCACCCATGGTGACTGTCACCCCATCATCACTCCTCTCTGTGACTGACCTGCCCTGTCTGTCACACACACACACACGCACGCACGCACGCACGCACACGAACACACACACACACACACACACACACACATACATGGACGCAGGCATATACGCGCACGCGCACGCGCGATTGCACGCATGCACACACATATGCACACACACACACACATGCATTCACACACACATGGATTCACACATATGCATGTCACACGCGACTAACACTTGTACGTACGATTGCACGCACGCACTCACGCACACATACACGTTTACACTCCCTCACGCGCATACACACACATATTGCACGCAGATAACACACACACACACACACACACACACACACACAAGCACGCACGCACACTGACATCCATACGCGCGCACACACACACACACACACACACACACACAAGCACACAAACTCATACATATACACATGGCAAGCACGCAGTTCACACACGCACTCACACGCGCGATTGCATGCATACACAAACATACACATGTACATATGTAGACACACACAAACATACACATGTACATATGTAGACACATACAAACATACACATGTACATATGTAGACACACTCAAACATACACATGTACATATGTAGACACATACAAACATACACATGTACATATGTAGACACACACAAACATACACATGTACATATGTAGACACATACAAACATACACATGTACATATGTAGACACACACAAACATACACATGTACATATGTAGACACACACAAACATACACATGTACATATGTAGACACACACAAACATACACATGTACATACGTAGATACACACAAACATACACATGTAAACACATAGACACACATCCATTCACACAAATTCACACAAAAATGATAGAATGAACAGGAAAGTGAATACAATAAAATACAACAAAGAAGAAGAAGGATGTGCCTCTCCATTGGACAAGTCATGAAGTTTTGCTGTCTGAAGGCGGACAGGACGATACCGCTCATCAATGTACACACACACACACACACACACACACACACACACACACACACACACACACACACACACACACACACACACACACACATACACACACATACAGACACACACAAACACACACACACACACACACACACACACACACACATGCACACACACACACACACACATACACACACACACACACACACACACACATGCACACACACACACACACACACACACACACACACACACACAGAGGCGGATAGAGTGGAAGGCACAATACTGCTCATTATAGTACACACACACATACACACACACATACATACACACACACATACATACACACACACACACACACACACACACACACACACAGAGGCGGATAGAGTGGAAGGGACAATACTGCTCATTATAGTACACACTCACACATACACACACACACACACACACACACACACACACACAGAGGCGGATAGAGTGGAAGGGACAATACTGCTCATTATAGTACACACACATACACACACACACATACATACACACCCACACACACACACACACACACACACACACACACAGGCGGATAGAGGGGAAGGGACAATACTGCTCATTAAATGTGACGGAAACCCCGTGACAGGTGACAAGGTGCTGGTTAATGTCTCAGGGGACTGGGGAGAAATGACATAGTTAGCTTCCCACCAGTCAACACACTGACAATGCCCTTAATTCACACAACGGTATGTGGCTGTGTGTGGGGTGGTGGGGGTGGTGGTGGTGGTTCTGTTGTGTTGTGCTGTGTGTGTGTGTGTGTGTGTGTGTGTGTGTGTGTGATGTGTATGTTGTGTGTGCTCTGTGTGTGGGGTGGTGGGGTGGTGGTGGTTCTGTTGTGTTGTACTGTGTGTGTGTGTGTGTGTGTGTGTGTGTGTGTGTTGTGTGTGTGTGTGATGTGTGTGTTGTGTGTGCTCTGTGTGTGGGGTGGTGGGGTGGTGGTGGTTCTGTTGTGTTGTGCTCTGTGTGTGTGTGTGTGTGTGTGTTGTGTGTGTGTGTGTTGTGTGTGCTCTGTGTGTGTGTGTGTGTGTGTGTGTGTGTGTGTGTGTGTGTGTGTGTCTGTTGTTTCGTTCAAACTTATGTCTAGTGTCGTTCTTTTTGTTTGTCAAAGCGTGTGTCTTGTGCCGTTTAAAGAAAAGGCATCCACAGTAAATGAAAAATGCAACGCAACGCAACACAACGCGACACACAGCACCACGTAACACGATACAAACACCATACTATACCACAGCATACCACACCACGTAACATATAACAACACAACGCGACACACCGCACCATGTAACACAATAACCATACCATACTATACCATAACATACCATACCACATAACATCTAATAACACAACGCACGCACCATGTAACACAACATACTATACTATACCATACCATACCACGTAACATATAACAACACAACGCGACACACCGCACCATGTAACACAACACACACACCACACTATACCACAGCATACCATACCACGTAACATATAACAACACAACGCAATGTCAGTAATGCAATACAATGCAATGCAACAAAATATGCAATACCATATGATAAGAGGAAGAAGAAGACGAAGAAGAAGCAGAAGAAGAAGAAAAAGAATATTTGGACGCGCTATTTCCGGAGAGCCCGGAGAGTTTACAAATACAATTACACATACATACATGACTGCAGATACATTTCATGACGGTTACTTGCCATACCGTTATCATACCACACCACACCATACAAACAATGCAGAACAATACAATACAAGCCACTACAAGACAACACACTAGGAAACAACCCAGCGTGACAGCAGAACAGCACTGAGGGATGGGGTGGGTGGTGGGGGGTCAACCCAGCGTGGCACCAGTACAGCACTGAGGAATGTGGTGGGGGGTGGGGGTGGGGGGTCAACCCAGCGTGACAGCAGTACAGCACTGAGGAATGTGGTGGGGGGGTGGGGTGTCAACCCAGCGTGACAGCAGTACAGCACTGAGGAATGTGGTGGGGGGTGGGGGTGGGGGGTCAACCCAGCGTGACAGCAGTACAGCACTGAGGAATGTGGTGGGGGTGGGGGGGTGGGGGGTCAACCCAGCGTGACAGCAGTACAGCACTGAGGAATGTGGTGGGGGGTAGGGGTTGGGAGGTCAACCCAGCGTGGCACCAGAACAGCAGTGAGGGATGTGGTGGGGGGGGTGGGGGGTGGGGGGGTCAACCCAGCGTGACAGCAGTACAGCACTGAGGAATGTGGTGGGGGGAGGGGGGTGGGGGGTCAACCCAGTGTGGCACCAGAACAGCAGTGAGGGATGTGGTGGGGGGTGGGGGGTCAACCCAGCGTGGCACCAGAACAGCACTAAGGGATGTGGTGGGGGGAGGGGGGTGGGGGGTCAACCCAGTGTGGCACCAGAACAGCAGTGAGGGATGTGGGGGTGGGGGGTGGGGGGTCAACCCAGCGTGGCACCAGAACAGCAGTGAGGGATGTGGGGGTGGGGGGTGGGGGGTCAACCCAGCGTGGCACCAGAACAGCACTAAGGGATGTGGTGGGGGGAGGGGGGTGGGGGGTCAACCCAGTGTGGCACCAGAACAGCAGTGAGGGATGTGGGGGTGGGGGGTGGGGGGTCAACCCAGCGTGGCACCAGAACAGCACTAAGGGATGTGGTGGGGGGTGGGGGTTGGGGGGTCAACCCAGCGTGGCACCAGAACAGCAGTGAGGGATGTGGTGGGGGGTGGGGGGTCAACCCAGTGTGGCACCAGAACAGCAGTGAAGGATGTGGTGGGGGGTGGGGGGTCAACCCAGTGTGGCACCAGAACAGCAGTGAAGGATGTGGTGGGGGTTGGGGGGTCAACCCAGCGTGGCACCAGAACAGCAGTGAGGGATGTGGGGGTGGGGGGTGGGGGGTCAACCCAGTGTGGCACCAGAACAGCAGTGAAGGATGTGGTGGGGGGAGGGGGGGTGGGGGGTCAACCCAGTGTGGCACCAGAACAGCAGTGAAGGATGTGGTGGGGGGAGGGGGGTGGGGGGTCAACCCAGTGTGGCACCAGAACAGCAGTGAGGGATGTGGTGGGGGGTGGGGGGTCAACCCAGCGTGGCACCAGAACAGCAGTGAGGGATGTGGTGGGGGGTGGGGGGTCAACCCAGCGTGGCACCAGAACAGCAGTGAGGGATGTGGTGGGGGGTGGGGGGTCAACCCAGCGTGGCACCAGAACAGCAGTGAAGGATGTGGTGGGGGGTGGGGGGTGGGGGGTCAACCCAGTGTGGCACCAGAACAGCAGTGAGGGATGTGGTGGGGGTTGGGGGGTCAACCCAGCGTGGCACCAGAACAGCAGTGAGGGATGTGGGGGTGGGGGGTCAACCCAGTGTGGCACCAGAACAGCAGTGAGGGATGTGGGGGTGGGGGGTAGGGGGTCAACCCAGCGTGGCACCAGAACAGCAGTGAGGGATGTGGGGGTGGGGGGTAGGGGGTCAACCCAGTGTGGCACCAGAACAGCAGTGAAGGATGTGGTGGGGGGTGGGGGGTCAACCCAGTGTGGCACCAGAACAGCAGTGAGGGATGTGGTGGGGGTTGGGGGGTCAACCCAGTGTGGCACCAGAACAGCAGTGAGGGATGTGGGGGTGGGGGGTGGGGGGTCAACCCAGCGTGGCACCAGAACAGCAGTGAGGGATGTGGTGGGGGGTGGGGGGTGGGGGGTCAACCCAGTGTGGCACCAGAACAGCAGTGAGGGATGTGGGGGTGGGGGGTGGGGGGTCAACCCAGCGTGGCACCAGAACAGCAGTGAGGGATGTGGTGGGGGGTGGGGGGTGGGGGGTCAAACCAGTGTGGCACCAGAACAGCAGTGAGGGATGTGGGGGGTGGGGGGTGGGGGGTCAACCCAGTTTGGCACCAGAACAGCAGTGAGGGATGTGGTGGGGGGGGTGGGGGGTGGGGGGTCAACCCAGCGTGGCACCAGAACAGCAGTGAGGGATGTGGGGGTGGGGGGTGGGGAGTGGGGGGTCAACCCAGTGTGGCACCAGAACAGCAGTGAGGGATGTGGGGGTGGGGGGTGGGGGGTGGGGGGTCAACCCAGCGTGGCACCAAAACAGCACTGAGGGATGTGGGGCGGGGGTCAGTCGGAAAGAGAGGGCGGCATGAAGAAAGGGAGGGTGACATGGAGAAAGGGAGGGCGACATGGTGACATGAAGAAAGGGAGGGCGACATGAAGAAAGGGAGGGCGACGTGAAGAAAGGGAGGGCGACATGGAGAAAGGGAGGGTGACATGAAGGGAGGGCGACATGGAGAAAGGGAGGGCGACATGGAGAAAGGGAGGGTGACATGGAGAAAGGGAGGGTGACATGAAGAAAGGGAGGGCGACATGGAGAAAGGGAGGGTGACATGAAGAAAGGGAGGGCGACATGGAGAAAGGGAGGGCGACATGGAGAAAGGGAGGGTGACAAGAAAGGGAGGGCGACATGGAGAAAGGGAGGGTGACATGAAGAAAGGGAGGGCGACATGGAGAAAGGGAGGGCGACATGAAGAAAGGGAGGGCGACATGGCGACATGAAGAAAGGGAGGGCGACATGAAGAAAGGGAGGGCGACATGAAGAAAGGGAGGGCGACATGGAGAAAGGGAGGGCGACATGAAGAAAGGAGAAAAGGAGGGCGACATGAAGAAAGGGAGGGCGACATGGAGAAAGGGAGGGCGACATGAAGAAAGGGAGGGTGACATGGCGACATGAAGAAAGGGAGGGCGACATGAAGAAAGGGAGGGTGACATGAAGAAAGGGAGGGCGACATGGAGGGCGACATGAAGAAAGGGAGGGCGACATGAAGAAAGGGAGGGCGACATGAAGAAAGGGAGGGTGACATGAAGAAAGGGAGGGCGACATGGAGAAAGGGAGGGCGACATGGAGAAAGGGAGGGTGACAAGAAAGGGAGGGCGACATGGAGAAAGGGAGGGCGACATGAAGAAAGGGAAGGTGACCTGAAGAAAGGGAGGGTGACATGAAGAAAGGAGAAAGGGAGGGTGACATGGAGAAAGGGAGGGCGACATGAAGAAAGGGAGGGTGACATGAAGGCTGCCTTGTTTCAGGGACCGTGAGTCGCCAGGGTGTGTAGACACACACTGTATTCCTTGTGTCCACGGCTGACGGTGTTACATGCGTGTACCTGTCTGGGATTTACTGCTCTGTCTGTCTGTCTGTCTCTCTGTGCGTGCGTGTGTGTGTGTGTGTGTGTGTGTGTGTGTGTGTGTGTGTGTGTGTGTGTGTGTGTGTGTGTCTGTCTGTCTGTCTGTCTGTCTGTCTCTGTCTCTGTCTCTCTCTCTCTCTCTCTCTCTACTCCACACCTGCCGCCAACATCCCCGCGCGCGTGTCTATGTAGTTGTATGTGTGTGTGCTGTGTGTGTATTTGTATGTGTGTGTGCTGTGTGTGTATTTGTATGTGTGTGTGCTGTGTGTGTAGTTGTATGTGTGTGCTGTGTGTGTATTTGTCTGTGTGTGCTGTGTGTGTATTTGTCTGTGTGTGTGCTGTGTGTGTATTTGTCTGTGTGTGTGCTGTGTGTGTATTTGTATGTGTGTGTGCTGTGTGTGTGCTGTGTGTGTATTTCTATGTGTGTATGGTGTGTGTGTATTTGTATGTGTGTGCTGTGTGTGTATTTGTATGTGTGTGTGCTGTGTGTGTATTTGTATGTGTGTGCTGTGTGTGTATTTGTATGTGTGTGCTGTGTGTGTATTTGTATGTGTGTGTGCTGTGTGTGTATTTGTATGTGTGTGCTGTGTGTGTATTTGTATGTGTGTGTGTGCTGTGTGTGTATTTGTATGTGTGTGTGCTGTGTGTGTAGTTGTATGTGTGTGTGCTGTGTGTGTATTTGTATGTGTGTGTGCTGTGTGTGTAGTTGTATGTGTGTGTGCTGTGTGTGTATTTGTATGTGTGTGTGCTGTGTGTGTATTTGTATGTGTGTGTGCTGTGTGTGTATTTGTATGTGTGTGCTGTGTGTGTATTTGTATGTGTGTGTGCTGTGTGTGTATTTGTATGTGTGTGTGTGTGCTGTGTGTGTAGTTGTATGTGTGTGTGTGTGCTGTGTGTGTATTTGTATGTGTGTGTGCTGTGTGTGTAGTTGTATGTGTGTGTGCTGTGTGTGTATTTGTATGTGTGTGTGTGTGCTGTGTGTGTAGTTGTATGTGTGTGTGTGTATTTGTATGTGTGTGTGCTGTGTGTGTATTTGTATGTGTGTGTGCTGTGTGTGTATTTGTATGTGTGTATGCTGTGTGTGTATTTGTATGTGTGTATGCTGTGTGTGTATTTGTATGTGTGTGCGCGAATGTCTACGCGCGCGCAAGACTCTGGCATTCCAAGGTGAAACTATTTCCTTTCATTTTAACCTGTGATGAAACTGTAATGCATGGATGATTATATTCCTCATTTATCTTCTGTATATGCTTCATGGGGACATAATATTTTGTGGCTTCATGAATAAAACATTCTGTCTCTATCTCTGTTTCTCTCTGTTTCTCTCTGTCTCTCTGTGTGTCTCTCTCTTATACAGTAAGCCAGCTGTATAAGGAAAGGTCATTAAATTCTGTTGAAAGTAAAACAAGCACAAGTATTACACTGACTAAACACTGATAGGAGCCCCAGACATACCCTTGAGACGTAATTAAACAACAATCAGATGTTTTCCTCAACAACAGTGACAAACGGGGAGTGTCTTCGTATACCCAATAGCAAAAAGGTGTATGTCAAAGCGACCGTCTCCTGTTGTTTAATGGTTCAATAAATATAATTATATCGAAGGTTAAAAAAAACAAACACCATGCAACAAAAGGGCTGTGTGTTCGTGATCCTGTGAATTCTATTCTCCTGGTGACATTGTTGATTCATCGTATTGATTGTTGTTCAATCGTTTTCCTTCATCGTTTTTGCTGTTTATAAATATGTGATTGAATAATCATCAGTAATGACATGGTTGATCAGCAGCCAAATCGAAAGTGAAGTGCAACGTGTGAGCATGTCGATGCTCTTTTGTCATTGCTAGAAATTGTAAATCACAAGCACTTTCGATCGATTATAGTATTTCAACTTTTACGATCGTAGAAAAGACAGGGGTGTGACTGGGTCTTCTTTGTGCTGAAAAAACAAAATTCGGGGTAGTAGTGTTGTCACCTGAAATTGATGTTTGGCTGCACCCCTCAACACAGCGCCAACGCCCTGGATGTCAGTGCTAAACTGTCAGTCATGTCAAACGTTCCCCCCGGCACCGACCAACAGAGGTGAGGAATTAGTACCCGCCCAGGCAGAGGTCAGGCTCAACACACTGAGAACAAGCACATCCGGTGTAACAGCTCCTGAGACTACCCCCCCCCCCTCCTCTGGCTTTTCCCCGGGGTCATTCTGGGCTAGATGTGAGATATTTTGTGGCCAGTTAAGACTGACCCCATTGCTCCCTTTTTTACGGATTTAATCAAAGTGTTGTAAAAGGGCGGGCGGGAGACAGGGGTGGCCAGTAGGAAGGGGAGGGGGGATAAGAAGGGGGGGAGTCAGTTTGGGCCAGTCTTTACTGAGCCCTGTCCCAGTCCCCACCTCTCTCCTTGATGACTGAACGGAAGCAGTCCTCTCTCCTTGATGACTGAACGGAAGCAGTCCTCTCTCCTTGATGACTGAACGGAAGCAGTCCTCTCCTCTCTCCTTGATGACTGAACGGAAGCAGTCCTCTCTCCATGATGACTGAACGGAAGCAGTCCTCTCTCCTTGATGACTGAACGGAAGCAGTCCTCTCTCCTTGATGACTGAACGGAAGCAGTCCTCACCTCTCTCCTTGATGACTGAACGGAAGCAGTCCTCTCCTCTCTCCTTGATGACTGAACGGAAGCAGTCCTCTCCTCTCTCCATGATGACTGAACGGAAGCAGTCCTCTCTCCTTGATGACTGAACGGAAGCAGTCCTCTCCTCTCTCCTTGATGACTGAACGGAAGCAGTCCTCTCTCCTTGATGACTGAACGGAAGCAGTCCTCTCTCCTTGATGACTGAACGGAAGCAGTCCTCACCTCTCTCCTTGATGACTGAACGGAAGCAGTCCTCTCTCCTTGATGACTGAACGGAAGCAGTCCTCTCTCCTTGATGACTGAACGGAAGCAGTCCTCTCTTCATGATGACTGAACGGAAGCAGTCCTCTCCTCTCTCCTTGATGACTGAACGGAAGCAGTCCTCTCTCCTTGATGACTGAACGGAGGCAGTCCTCTCCTCTCTCCTTGATGACTGAACGGAAGCAGTCCTCTCTCCTTGATGACTGAACGGAGGCAGTCCTCTCCTCTCTCCTTGATGACTGAACGGAAGCAGTCCTCTCTCCTTGATGACTGAACGGAAGCAGTCCTCTCCTCTCTCCTTGATGACTGAACGGAAGCAGTCCTCTCCTCTCTCCTTGATGACTGAACGGAAGCAGTCCTCTCTCCATGATGACTGAACGGAAGCAGTCCTCACTCCTTGATGACTGAACGGAAGCAGTCCTCTCCTCTCTCCTTGATGACTGAACGGAAGCAAACGTGGACCGTGAGCCTGCATTGATTCTAACTGGGCCAAATTTATCCCCGGGGGTTGTTTCAAGCGAACCAAGAATTACCCCCCCCCCCACCCCCCATATCCATTTGAGGGGGGTGGAACTAAAATCTAACCAGGGGCGGTGGGGGTGGGGTTAGTTCTGACTAGCTGAAATTTACCGTCGGGGGTCATTCCAGGCTAGGGCATATATACCCCGAAGTTAATTAATCTAGGTTAACCAGATTTGATCCTGGGGTAAAAATCAACGTGGGTACGAATAGGCTGCTACACCGGACTATCCGGGGTGAAAGGAAGAACACCCCAGCTGATTGAGCTGTTGACACCCTGTCTCCACTGAGCTGTTGACACCCTGTCTCCACTGAGCTGTTGACACCCTGTCTCCACTGAGCTGTTGACACCTGTCTCCACTGAGCTGTTGACACCCTGTCTCCACTGAGCTGTTGACACCCTGTCTCCACTGAGCTGTTGACACCCTGTCTCCACTGAGCTGTTGACACCCTGTCTCCACTGAGCTGTTGACACCCTGTCTCCACTGAACATCCAGAACACTTCTGTCTCCACAGTGAAAAGAGACTGGGCAGTACTTTTAAGAAGGCTGGAAAATGAAACAGAATTCAAGTGTAACGACATAAGGTGATAATTTCTGGACCATTGTGCGACGGCTTACACGTATGGGTAATCGCAACACTTTCTTTTCTATGGAAGTGTTTATAACCAAGGGGGAACCTTTCTCGCCATGGGCTGCTGGGGTGGCCGAGTGGTCAGCTGGAAGTTCAGCATGACGATCACCAGTGGCCAGTGGTCAGCTGGAAGTTCAGCATGACGGTCACCAGTGGCCAGTGGTCAGCTGGAAGTTCAGCATGACGGTCACCAGTGGCCAGTGGTCAGCTGGAAGTTCAGCATGACGGTCACCAGTGGCCAGTGGTCAGCTGGAAGTTCTGCATGACGGTCACCAGTGGCCCAGTGAAGCAGTAGCCTATGTATGTGCCCTGACATGTCCACGGGTTTACATCCTATGTACAGACCGGAGTTGTTGTTTTACCCCCCACCCCTCCCGCCCGGGTTTAAATCCCCCCCCCCCCCCACCCCCACAGGGTTTAAATCGCCCCCTCCCTCTATGTACAGACCGGGGTTGTTGTTTCTGCGCCCCCCCAGCCCCCTGACAGTGTTTTTACTGGTGTTTTGGATGTGTTTGTTGTAGCGTGGGTCAGACCGTGTGGACAGTGATGACCTGGATTGTCGTCAATGTACGTTGTTTCTCCTGTGTGAATGGTGCAAATGTTGTTTCCATATCGATGTCACATTCATGTTAGGAAAGTACATGCAAGCGCGAGCTCAGACATGCACGCACACACACACACACGCACACACACACACACACACACACACACACACACACACACACACACACATGACAGACCGACTAAAGCGACGTCAGAACGGTCGGAAAGAGAGAGAGAATGGGCGTGTCTGTCAACAGGAGGGATACGACACGTACACATGCCCAGGATGATTTTGTGGTGGTTGTATGCAAATATTACTGCCACATAAAACCCAGCCCCTACTCTGTGCCCTCGCCGCCAACACACACACACACTCTCTCTCTCTCTCTGTCTGTGTCTGTCTGTGTGTGTCTGTCTGTCTGTCTGTCTGTCTGTGTCTGTCTGTCTCGCTGTGTCTGTCTGTCTGTCTCTCTCTGTCTCTGTCTGTCTCTCTGTCTCTCTGTCTCTCTCTCTCTCTCTCTCTCCCTCTCTCTCTCTGTCTCTCTCCCCACATACATACACAAGCAAGCAAACAATCAAACAGTATAGACCTCGTCAAACCTGCAAAATAAATGAATGAATAAACACACACACACACACACACACACACACATATATATATATATATATATATATATATATATATATATATACACATATAAAATGAATAAATAATGGAATGAATACTACTACTACTAATAATAATAATAATGAACATTTATACAGCGCCCCTTGTCTCTAAATAGCTCAGGGCGCTTTATATGAAAGAAAAATATTACAAGTTAAAACATTCATGACCACTCTTTCTCAACGCCCCCCCCCCCCTCCCCCCACTTTCCCCTCCCCCTCCCCCCACCACACACACACACTCTCCCTTTCGCACTCTACATACATCCAAAGTGAGCTGACATGGGTGGTGTTGGAGAACAAGGAAGCTGAGAGTGCTTATATATATGTTTTAAAAAGATGAGTTTTTAGGAATGAGTGAAAAGCAGAAACAGAATCAGATGCAAGGATATGATGAGGAAGGTTGTTCCAGATGTGAGGAGCAGTAAAGAAGAAAGAACGTTCACCATAGGTTCTTGTATTGACACGAGGATGTTTCAAAAGGTAACAGTCACGATGAAGGACGAAATACATAAAGATTGAAAGAAGGGATGCATGCAAGAGCAGACATTTGATATACCTACAGCCGTGGTCCTCCTTCACCACCCACCCTTCCCTCCACCCACACACACCCACATTGAGTCAGTCAGAGCACTACAGATAAATGACTGAATAATCAAAGGCATAACGAAACGAATGATAGATAGATATATAAATACAGAAATGAATAATTGAAGAAATAGATAAACGAATGAATAATGAATAAATAAATAAATGAATGAATGGGTGGATAAATAAATAGTAGCTGCAGGGGTGATGTGTATCTGAAAGAAACATACAAAATAAACAGTTGCTACCGATATATTTTTTTTTAAAAGGATAAAACCAAACATGCCATGGCAGCTGCTACAATACTTTGTTTTCCTCAGCAACGAAATCCAGTCACATCTCTGTCCATCTCTGTCCATCAGACCACTTTTCACTTTGATCACGTGGTTTGAATACAGGACAGCTGGCAGAGAAAGTGGGGAAGATCCTTTTCTTTCTTTCTTTTTTTTTTTTTTTTTGGTGACGTGTCGACTTGTGGCAGATGATTTATTGTGTGCTTTGATGACAGATTCACTGTGTCTGTCCGCTCCTGTTGTGGTGGTGTAAAACACACACACACATACAGAGAGAGAGAGAGAGAGAGCCAACCAACCAACACAAACCACTTCCAACCCATCAGTCAAGCCACACCTTGCGCGCGCGCACACACACACACACACAAACACCCACCCACCCACACACACTACTGTCATGCCATCGATCAACCCACAACATGCGTGTCAACACACACACACACACACATGCTCACGCCCTCCTCCTCCTCCCTTCCCCCCCACCCCCATCATCCCCCACTTCACATGCACACGCATACATACAAAGTTGTTGTTTTTTTTGCTTTTGTTTGTTTGCCTAATATCTCTAATCAGTGAAACGGCGTTAGGTTAAAGGACCCCCCCCCCCCACACACACACACACACACACATCCACCCACCACAGACACGCACGCACACACACACACACACA
>NC_134893.1:2135716-2175716 GCF_041734735.1 Babylonia areolata
TGACTGAGAACCTTCCTCACCCTCCATCCCCCCTCTGGTCTGTGGTGCGGTGTGTGTTGTGTGTGTTCTTTCATTTTGTTCTTATAAGGTTTTTTTTTTCCTATGCATTTTAGTAACACCATGCTAGTGCCTGTATGCGTGTGTGTGTGTGTGTGTGTGTGTGTGTGTGTGTGTGTGTGTGTGTGTGTGTGTGGTTGTTGTTTTGTTTTGATTTATATATATTTTTTCCTCTGTTATGTATCTCTACTAACACCATGCTTTCATTTTTTATTAAATATTGTGTAGTGTAGACCCTATTTAGGGCGGGGACTGGATGTAAGAAAAGCACACCAGTGCTTATCAATTATCCTCGAAAAGAAGAATTTGTCTTGTCTTGTCTTCTCTCTCTCTCTCTCTCTCTCTCTCTCTCTCTCTCTCTCTCTCTCTCTCTCTCTCTCAACATACAGGTCAAAATGAAAAGTTTAAAGTCACACACACACACACACACACACACACACACACACACACACACACACACACACACATTACTTTTTTCTTGTTGATTCTTTGCTGAACAGCACTTTGCTGTCCCCACCTTCTTGATGTTGTATTATACATGACTGTTTCTCTCACAGTGATGACACACGTGACATGTCACTGCTTTCCCACCTCCTTGATGTTGTATTATACATGACTGTTTCCCCACAGTGATGACACACGTGACATGTCACTGCTTTCCCACCTCCTTGATGTTGTATTATACATGACTCTTTCCCCACAGTGATGACACACGTGACATGTCACTGCTTTCCCACCTCCTTGATGTTGTATTATACATGACTGTTTCCCCACAGTGATGACACACGTGACATGTCACTGCTTTCCCACCTCCTTGATGTTGTATTATACATGACTGTTTCCCCACAGTGATGACACACGTGACATGTCACTGCTTTCCCACCTCCTTGATGTTGTATTATACATGACTGTTTCCCCACAGTGATGACACACGTGACATGTCACTGCTTTCCCACCTCCTTGATGTTGTATTATACATGACTGTTTCCCCACAGTGATGACACACGTGATATGTCACTGCTTTCCCCTCACGCTACGTAACACAGCAGTTATTTCACACATCGAATACACACGGGATTTGTTCAGACCATGAATAAAACAATGTGAAAACTTAATCAACAAGCTTTCCCGTTCGAAATTTGGTTTTTCTGGGTCTTTCCTCCTTCAGCCGGCCTCCTGACTTCTCTTTCCACGCCTGCATTCCTCACCAGGTGACGTGCAGCCCACCGGGCCGTGATTCAACATGATGCATGGAGTGTCTGCTGTCACGCTTCACGTGGCCTGCACTTTTACCCGCGATACATTATTCTGTCGGCATTCTGGATTCAGTCTCATTTCAGCTTCTACGTGGCGCTCAGTGTTGCTCTGACGGCATTCTGGATTCATTCTCATTTCAGCTTCTGCGTGGCGCTCAGAATTGCTGTTGCGTCAGACGTATGTGCTAGTGTCGCAAGTTGACTTAAAGGTTGCTGTGTACTGTAGTGGTCTGTTCACTGCCCGTACCTTTGTCCTGTGCACCGTTCTGGGGCCGTAGTCACTTAAGACAGAATTCATTTTGCCTTAAGGCAAACACACACAGCAGCAACAAGCCGGAGTTTGTGTTGTGCTTGGTAAACAACACATGTACACAATGGTCACCAACACATGTACACAATGGTCACCAACACATGTACACAATGGTCACCAACACATGTACACAATGGTCACCAACACATGTACACAATGGTCACCAACACATGTACACAATGGTCACCAACACATGTACACAATGGTCACCAACACATGTACACAATGAACACACAACACATGTACACAATGGTCACCAACACATGTACACAATGGTCAACAACACATGTACACAATGGTCAACAACACATGTACACAATGGTCAACAACACATGTACACAATGAAACAACACATGTACACAATGAACATACAACACAGCGGCAACATTATAAGCAGCATCCAGTATAAAATAAACCTCGGAAGAATTCCGAAAGGAAACACAATGAACCATAGACAGAGAGAGAGAGACAGACAGACAGACAGACAGAGACAGACAGACAGAGACAGACAGACAGACAGACAGAGAGCAATAGATACATTCAGTGGTATTCTTCTGATGTTGAAGTATTAATTGGTCCCTTCCCCTGCCATACACTGCAGGGTGGTTGTCTGTGTTGACCACATCCCTTGTTCTGTGTTGTCATAATCACCGGATAAACCAGCTGGCACCATACCTTTGGACTGTCCGCCTGTTCTCGTTACAACGTAACCTCATCACTTCCACCCTGTCATCACAGAGTGTACAGGTACTTTGGACTGTCCCCCTCTTCTCGTTACAACGAAACCTCATCACTTTCACCCTGTCATCAGAGAGTGTACAGGTACTATGAGCTGTCCGCCTCTTCTCGTTACAAGGAAACCTCATCACTTCCACCCTGTCATCACAGTGTACAGGTTTATCAACCCGTGCTCACACTCTTGTCCTGCTGTCTGTTCTGGTCCTCGGTTCTCGTCCTCTGGGTTTTCGGAAACAGCTGGTCACTTTGTTTCACCAAGAGAGCGTGCTATTTATCGCATTGTCCACTGTTCGACAGCAGCCCATTTTCTGCCCTCGTAACGTGGTTCATGTAAAAGAATTCGTTCTCTCAAGAAAAGATCAGGTTTTCCACTTTGACCATGGTCAGCATTGTCCATTGGCCGAGAGAGTGCGGATGTACCTTGGGAAAGACAATTTCTACTATAATCAGATTCTCAGATAGCCCAGATTGGGACAGCTGAAGCCTCCTCTGCTGTTCTGATGGTCAGAGGCGGACACAGTTGACATGCAATAGTCTGTACATTAACAAATCTACACACAAGCCAGTGGCAGCCTATCCGAAGATTCAGTTAATTTTGCATTTTACAGCCTGAAATCTCGGTCTGGTGTGGAGGCGTCAGGCAAGGTGAATGGAGCATGATCCGATCCGAACTTTGATGGAACATGATCCGAACTTTGATGGAACATGATCCGATCTGAACGTTGATGGAACATGATCCGATCTGAACGTTGATGGAACATGATCCGATCTGAACGTTGATGGAACATGATCCGATCCGAACTTTGATGGAACATGATCCGATCTGAACGTTGATGGAACATGATCCGATCTGAACTTTGATGGAACATGATCCGATCTGAACGTTGATGGAACATGATCCGATCTGAACGTTGATGGAACATGATCCGATCTGAACGTTGATGGAACATGATCCGATCCGAACTTTGATGGAACATGATCCGATCTGAAC
The DNA here is from genome assembly GCF_041734735.1 of Babylonia areolata. Taxonomy (NCBI): domain Eukaryota; kingdom Metazoa; phylum Mollusca; class Gastropoda; order Neogastropoda; family Buccinidae; genus Babylonia; species Babylonia areolata. The sequence goes on from NC_134893.1 coordinate 2,139,069, forward strand.
TTTGATGGAACATGATCCGATCTGAACTTTGATGGAACATGATCCGATCCGAACTTTGATGGAACATGATCCGATCGGAACTTTGATGGATCATGATCCGAACTTTGATGGAACATGATCCGATCCGAACTTTGATGGATCATGATCCGATCGGAACTTTGATGGAACATGATCCGAACTTTGATGGAACATGACTGAAACGTCCGAGGGCTGCCTTTGATGCCGCAGAACAAAGTGAGGCGGATAGCTCCTGCAACCGAAAGGAACATGTGAAACGAATCTCAGTCCATGTTCGTTAAAAATAACCGATAACGTTTCGTTCTTACAAGACAAGAGTACATGACTTGAAGTGAATGTTTTTCATGTCTGTTTGCTTACAGGTAAATAATTCCAGGTAAATGCTTCATCCAGAAGAAAAAGATCGGTAACTGGGAGTTATATAGAGGAACAAAGAAAATATGGTTTTCAGTGGAAACTATTGCCAAAGTGATATCAGCAGAGAGCAAATTATTTCTTTGATGTCAAGATGGAATACAAACTGTTTTAAGACCAAATATGTCGGGAACGTGTCTTGCATATGTGGAGCTTACAAAACAGTGGATCACATAACTTGCCTTAAAATGCGGTGGGTACGACATCCTTGGCCCGAAAACATTTCCATTTTCGACAATTTTCAACAGTTAATTGCAAATGTGTATTTTTTTCAAATCTGTGTCGAACTGTCCAGTTGGTTCACTGTAATAGTCGTTAGTTACTCATTCTAAGAATGTCAGATTCCTACCTCAGTGTCATTACTTAATAATCTTTTTGTTTGTTTGTTTCTAAACAAAACTTTATCCAGTTATTTTCATTGTTCAGTACCAGACTTTATATAATAGACATTTTCTTAATTAGGAAAACACACACACACACACACACACACACACACACACACACACACACACACACACACATTTACTAATTCAGCTTGACGAACAGTAAATGACCACCCTCCACCTCCCCAGCGGTCTTTCCCCTCTCCTCGTCCAGTCTGACAGAGGTACGAGTTCAACTAAAGAACGAACAGGTAACCGTAGAAAGGAGGAGGACTCGGGTTGGAGGCACGGAGTGCAAACCCCTCCCTCACACTTCTTCAGCTTCCTTGTGTAGTGTTTCAGCTGCTGTGTCCACACATTTTACAAAGGGGGTTACTGAATCACCCAGAATAGATGCCCGCGACTCCACAAAGGATTTATAACGCCACGGTCTTCAGTACCCCGCTGTGATTCAGATTCTCTCTTCCCCTCCCCCCCCCTCCCTTTCCCCCACTTCCTGCCCCTCTCCCCATCCCCCCCCCATGCCCCCCCCACCCCCACCACCACCATCCTGTCGTCACGTTGTCATGGTGTATCGGCCATAAAGGCACACATAACGGCCTTGTCTGGAGAACGGCTCACAAACCGGTAGCGGGCCATCTGTAGTGATGGGACTGTAAAAACCACCCCCAGTCTGTCACAACCCGGAGGTAAACCCTGCCAATAAAGCGGGCTTTCTCTGGCCAGGGGAGGGGTTGGGGAGGGGGCAGGGGGAAGCAGCATGGGGTCCATCCCACCCTGATGATAAAACTTGTACATGACAGGGAGGGACCACTTACCTTCTCACTGCCTGCATGACAAAGCAGTGGGTCGAAGTGGCAGGCGTACATGTTATGTCTCAACACTCGGGCTGCATCCTAGATTGCCATGGTATGATGTAAGCTTGCAGTTGGGCCAACATCTAAGTGAGAGCTGTGTTATCCACTGCAACTGGAATTCATTTACAGCTTAGTCTTTTATGATGGACTAAACTCTCAAACGAGGAGGCAAGATTGCACTGGCTCTTTGTGCTGTAGTCTTGGGGGCTAGTTGGCCTTTGGGAACCATCCCAACGCCGACTGTCCAGAACTCTCTTGGCCGAGAGAGTAAGGTGTAACCAGGGCAAAGCACGCTCTGCTGTGCTCGAATTCTAGCCCAGATCGTCTGGACTGCAGGTGCCTCCAATGTTGTTCTGATGGTCATAGTGGAACACGAATGACTATCATACGTGCTATGTCTGAGGCTGCTTTGTTGAAAGGGAGCGGTGTGATGAAATAAAAACGAACTTTCCCGCTGTGTTTTAGGGTGGTTTCAGTGTGCACATTGATGCCAGTTGGTACTGGTTTTGTAATCACATTTGTGGATAGAGAAACGAATTGACATAGACAGGGCAAATGGTTTCTGTTTCAATCATTACCATCCCGTGTATTTCCACTTAACCCTGATAATTCCGCTTCGTTACGCATTTATTTTTAAAAGTCTGGCAGTCGTCAACCTTCATTGCTGCTGTACTGATTTTTAACGAAAGAAAATCATTTCTCTTTCAATTCTCAGTTTCTGTCTGGTTAAGAAAATCTTGAGATTGGTGAGTCATTTTATTTGCAGCCCACTCACTGGTTCGCGTGACTCTCATTTTCCGAGGTGAACTTTCAGTACAGATATACTATTTATAACTCTACTTTTGAATTTTAAGCCAAGTAAGAATGACAACGAACAAACGAACGAATGAAATTGTTTTATTGATCATGGGCATGGGCCACGATTGAAAACAGGATATGGAGAGGGAAGGGGGCAAGGGAAGGGTGGACATGGGGGAGGGGGTGGGTGGGCGAGGTGGGGAAAGGGGTTGGGAGCATACAGAAGTTTAACAAAACATTAACACCATTATCATAGACTTGCCCCTTAAAGCCCAGCCGACCATACAAGCCCTTATCAATAAGGGTTGGAAACACTGTCAGTATATGGACCACAGTGAGAATGAGAACATAAACCATTGAAATCTTAATTTGAACCAGTGTTATTATTATTTATATAGCGCTGAATCTTGTGCAGAGACAAATCAAAGCACTTTCGCACCAGTCATTCACACGCATGCATAACCCTAAAACTGAAGAAACTGAAGAGAAGGAAGAGGCAGGGAAGGGAGGCTATCCCGGGAAGAGGTGGGTTTTAAGACCAGACTTGAAAGACCTGAGTGCGGAGACCTGACGAAGCGAAAGAGGAAGTTCGTTCCAAATACAAGGTCCGGAGACAGAGAAAGAACGGCGGCCAACAGTCGAGTGTTTGAATCTGGGTATGCGTAAACAGAGTGGATCCGAAGCCGATCGTAGAGAGCGAGATGGAGTGTAGCCACAGAGATAGGAAGGGGCAGATTTGTGAATACATTTATAACACAGAGTGCTGATCTTGTACTTTATTCTGTGTGAGACAGGGAGCCAGTGGAGATGTTGCAAAAGAGCAGTGATGTGCTCAGATCTATTCTTTCTGAGGACGAGTCGGGCAGCAGAGTTTTGTATGCGCTGAAGGGACTGAATGGATGAAGCAGGCAGACCAGACAATAGAGAGTTACAGTAGTCAAGGCGAGAGAGAATGAGAGAAACGACAAGTCTAGATGTTTCGTCAGTGGACAGATATTTCCGGACGAAACTGATGCGCCGCAATTGACAATAGCAGGAGAGACTTGTCTGACTGATAAATTTTTGCATGGACAGTATGTTGTCAAGGACAACGCCGAGGTTCCTGACTGAACTGGAAAGAGGGATGGATGTACTGCCAAGTTTGATTGTGTCAGTTATGATGGAAGACAGTTTTTGTTTAGTTCCTATGATCATTGCTTCCGTTTTGTTCGCGTTCAATTGAAACTTAGTTACAGTCATCCAATTTTGTATGTCCAGGAAGCAGTTGGATGTTTCTTGCTAGAGCGAAGACATGTTTTCAGGGGTATCACACTTCTGGAGTTGAGTGTTAGCGCTGTATACATAAACAAATCTGTGGGGTGTATATTGAAAAAAAAAGTCTTGATGGCTATATGAAAGTGTCAAAACACACACACACACACACACACACACACACACACACACACATATATATATATATATATATATATATATATATGTACCCCCGCCCTACCACCCACCTCCATAACTGAATTTATTGTTCGTTCGTTCTTTAGTTTAACGTCTTTTCACTGTAAGTGATATTAGACGAGGGAAGGAAAAAATCGAGTGGGAGGAGGGGGAGGGGGGGATTACTGTGTACGCGTACGAGTAAGTGAAAGAGTGTGTGTGTGTGTGTGTGTGTGTGTGTGTGTGTGTGTGTGTGTGTGTGTGTGTGTGTGTGTGTGTGTGTGTGTGTGAAAATTATTGATTTAAGTTTTGTTTAAAAAATAAACAAAAAAAACAACAAACTAACATATTTCTAATGAAAAACTAACAACTGGACACCATTTTATTGTCTTTTTCTCTCAATCCTCTGTCTCGTTTTCTCAGTGTTTTGGATGTGTGATTTTGTCTTCTTCTGTCTCTTCCTGTGTATTCTCCGTTCCCCCCTTTCGGGACCTGTTGCCGAGTCCTCAGACAAAAACGACAAAACTTATGTGCAATGTAAGTATACATACTCTGTATGTGTAGCCCGTATTTTATAACAAACTTTTGACTACAAAAACAAAATGGGCATTTATACTTCCCCCCACCCCCACCCCATCCCCGCACCCCTCGTGTTTATAACACAAAAGGTGGATACAGTAGAAACATATGTGTACAGCATTATCTCTGTTCGTTCCATGACCAAAAAACCAGCAATAAGCAACACAAATAAATAAAAGAAAAAAAGGCAATTAATATGGTAACTCTTGACTCGTACAAATGTCAGTGGTGGTTGTATGTGTGTGGGCGGTGGGGGGAGGCGGGGGTAAGGACCTCTGTCCATTCTATGACAATGAAACCCGTTGGTTGCCATGGTGACCCCGACTTCTACAGAAATGTCGAGGGGAGTGGTTTGTGACTGTGTGTATGTGTGTGTGGACACTGTCAGTGGTAAAAGCTGCGGCTTCGCTGCCAGCGTGGTGGTTGGTCATTCATATCTGTCACTGCGTGGCTCTGTTCTGACATATACATGACTGACAACACCACTACTGTCCTCTGCATACCTCTGGCTCTGTGTGTGTGTGTGTTCGTGTGTGTGTAACTTTCTGTCTCTCTCGCTTTCTACTTTTCTCGCAAAAGGATTGTCTCTTACGTAGCAACTAGACTTTCTATGCAACGCATTGTTGGATTTTTTAATTCTTTGTATTTGTGTGTGTATAAGTGTGTGTGTGTGTGTGTGTGTGTGTGTGTGTGTGTGTGTGTGTGTGTGTGTGTGTGTGTGTGTGTGCGGTCTGTCATTCCCACCCACGCGGTCTTTGCTTCAAATAATTCAAATCCTGTGAAAGCTGCACACCAGATGAGGTAACTGACTCAGATAATATGTGTGAACGCATGCATGAATATTCTACTTTTCAATGAAAATTTCAAAGTTACCTATATTATACACACATTCACGCACAAGCACTCTTTCACTCAAAGAGACAAAGAAAGGTAATTCTGCTTCGCAGTGAAATAATATGAGAGCGTGGCTGACTTGTGTGAATGTCAACTGCATGGATTGGCTGATCTTGACAGGCAGGCAGGTTGGCAGATAGGCAAGTAGGTAGGTAGGTAGGTAGGTAGGTAGGAAGGTAGGTAGGTAGGTAGGTAGGTAGGTAGGTAGATACAGACAAACAGACAGATAGACAAGCAGGTGTATGTGGGATGGCAAGTAGCTGGGTAGCTACGAAGGTAGGCAGGTAGACTCGAAACACAGATAAATAAAGCTTTGCTTGTGTGTGTGTGTGTGTGTGTGTGTGTGTGTGTGTTGGGGGTGGGAAGGGGGATAACTCCAGGTGATGACACGGACAGCAGTGACCCCATCCATCTGTGGAGGGTGGCAGAGGGTGGTGAGGGCAGTCAGGGTGTTCACGACACGACCAGGCGTCGCCCGTGTCTCCTGTGTGATGGAAACTCTCCTTGTTTGACATTAGCTCCTTGGTTAGGTTAGGGTAGGGTAGGTTAGGGTAGTTTATTTGTCAGTGTACTGCAGTGTGAACTCTGTGTGAACATTTTAGTAGTCGGAAACAGGCATTAAGATTTATTCGACACACTATAAAACTAAAATAAAATTTGTTCACGACTACAACGGCAGCAAGAACGAACTACAACTATAACAACGAGTAGTAGTGGTAGTAGTAGTGGTAGTAGTAGTGGTAGTAGTAGTGGTAGTAGTAGTAGTAGTGGTAGTAGTAGTGGTAGTAGTAGTGGTAGTAGTAGTGGTAGTAGTAGTAGTAATAGTTGTTGTTGTTGTTGTAGGAGGAGGAGGAAGGGGAGATGGAAGAGGAGGAGGAGGAAGAAGAGGAGTCCTAAAAGAAGAAGGGGTATACAATGAATAATTCTGGAAGGTAGCAGCAGTACTGATGATAGAAGATTAGTAGTAATAGTGGAAGCAGCAGCAGCAGCAGTAGTAGTAGTAGTAGTAGTAGTTGTTGTTGTTGTAGTACCACCACCAGCAGCAGTTGTTGTTTTGTTGTTGTTGCTGTAGGCCTATAAAAGAACTAATTGTGGGAAGTGGATGAGAGTCAGTGCGGTGTTGTGTTGGACATCACTCTGTGACTATCTTCATTCACAAATATTTCTTCAATACCGAATGGTCGTGTGTGTGTGTGTGTGTGTGTGTGTGTGTGTGTGTGTGTGTCTGTGTGTCTCTGTGTGTGTTTTAGAGTAGATAGTTCATGATTATTTCTGTTTGCGTGGGTGTGTATGTATATGTGGTTATGATTGTTATGACTATTGTTCATCATTGTTACTACTACTACTACTACTACTATACTACTACTACTACTACTACTCCTTCTTCTTTTTATTATTATTACATTGTTGTTGTTGTTGTTGCCGTTGTCGTTGCTGTTATTGATGTCAAGCAGATACTGTTACTTCAGCTGCTGCACACATTCCAATCGTCGCACTAAATGAAGCAAAACATGTAACAGCGAAGGAAGGGCGGTAGTTCTATATTGCTCTGTGTAACTGAACAGTCTGCAGGCAAAAGGCAGGCAAACAAGAGCTATTCCAAATGTGATGTGAACAGAGACAGCACATCGCTTGACAACAGTACGATGATGGCCAGATGATGGATGGAGACAGGTGAACACAGGTCCTCGACATGCCTTGTGACACACACCACGGTGTGTTGAGGTGTGCTGGGGCCACGTGGAGCCCGTCACCTCTCTACACACACCAACACACTGCCTAAAAACCATGCGCGTTATCATTATAATCATTAGTAGTAGTAGTAGTAGTAGTAGTAGCAGTATCACTATTATTATCATCATCATTGTCGTTGTCGTCATCATCAGTAGTAGTAGTAGCAGTAGTAATATCATCAACATCATCATCATGTCATGTACAACACGTACGCAGGTGTTGGATGTCTGTGCGTGCGTGCGTGTATGCGTGAGTGCGTGCGTGCATGCGTGTGTGTGATAGTATAAGCGTGTGTGTGTCATTGCAGCCTCTACGTTGACCCTTTCCTCGTATGCATGGAAAACCATTCTCTCTCTGGCTCTCTGTCTCTGTCTGTCTGTCTGTCTCTCTCAACGTGTTTGTTTCTCTCTCTCTCTCTCTCTCTCTCTCTCTCTCTCTCTCTCTCTCTCTCTCTCTCCCCGTGTGTGTGTGTGTGTGTGTGTGCGTACTGTGTAATAAAGGTCAAGAATGCAAAGACGAAGCAAGGGAAGCAACTGTTGACCTCCACATTTATCCCAGCCTCAGAGCGAGTTGAGGACGGAACACATTAACCATGTTGACACAGCCTCAGAGCGAGTTGAGGACGGAACACATTAACCATGGTGACACAGCCTCAGAGCGAGTTGAGGACGGAACACATTAACCATGGTGACACAGCCTCAGAGCGAGTTGAGGACGGAACACATTAACCATGGTGACACAGCCTCAGAGCGAGTTGAGGACGGAACACATTAACCATGGTGACACAGCCTCAGAGCGAGTTGAGGACGGAACACATTAACCATGTTGACAAGAAACACCGCGGTCCGCTTAAAACAATGGTGTCAGTGGGAGGTGAACAAGGAAAGAAAGTAGAAGAATGAAAGAAGGAAGTTAGGAATCAGTGAAGGGGGGTTTCGCTGGTACATTATTATAAAATGCGAAGATGAAACTGAAACATGCATAATCATATTTCTGTCTTGTCAACCTTTTACTTTCTTTCTCTGTCCATTTGACCGACGAATTTTATGTTTGTATGTATGTATGTTTGACATGTATGTATGTATGTATGATTTATCTGTTGACCTACTTATTGATTAATGTTTGTGTTTTCACAGGTTGATGTGCCCCTCGACTGTCAGGAAGGTAATGTACACCATGTTTTATCTCTCTCTCTGTCTCTCTCTGTCTCTGTCTTTCTCTGTCTCTCTCTGTCTCTGTCTCTCTCTCTCTCTCTCCTCTCTTTCTCTGTGTGTGTGTGTGTGTGTGTGTGTGTGTGTGTGCTCGAGCGGGTGAGTGTACCTGCGTGGTGTGTGTGTTTGCGCGCGCGCGCGCGCGCGTGTGTGTGTGTGTGTGTGAGTGTGTGTGATCATCATCATCATGAGTTGATCTGAGTTAATAAAGACATTTTACCACAGTACCATCAGGGTGGGAATAAAGCTGCCATCCTCATCCTCATCACCATCACCATCATCATCATCATCATCATCATCATTATCACCAGAATGAGTTAACACGAGTTTTAGAAAAAGAAAAAAAGAGTGAATAACAGGCGCAATAGCCAAGTGGTTAAAGCGTTGGGCTTTCAATTTGAGGGTCCCGGGTTCGAATCTCAATAACGGCGCCTAGCGGGTAAAGGGTGGAGATTTTTTTTTTCTTTCTGATCTCCCAGGTCAACATATGTCCAGACCTGTTGGTGCCTAAGCCCTTCGTGTGTATACGTACGCAGAAGATCAAATACGCACGTCAAAGATCTTGTAATCCATGTCAGCGTTCGGTGTTTTATGGAAACAAGAACATACCCAGCATGCACCCCCCCCCCACCCCCCCGAAAAAAAACGGAGTATGGCTGCCTACATGAAGGGTAAATAAACAAAACAAAAAAGTCATACACGTAAAATGTTACATGTCTGTAATGTTACATGTCTGTGTGCGTGGCTGAAACCTGACTGAATGACACAGGAAACGTATGACGAGCGCCTAAATGGCAGCCACCAGTCGGCTCTACCCAGGTAGGCAGCCTGTTGTGCAAATGACCCCGTGTTTGTAAAGCCCTTAGAGCTTGGTCTCCGACCGAGGATAGGCGCTATATAAGTATCCATATCACCATCATCATCATGAGCAGCAGCATCAATCCTCCAACATCAGTGAGGGTGGCTCGTGCTGTGTGTGGCAGGGTGGACCCAAATCGGGGCCAAGTGTTACCGGCTGTTCAAGGAGGTCCAGCCATGGGACAGCGCAGACCTCGTCTGTCAGAGGTGGGGGAGGCTGTGTCTTGTCTTGTCTTGTTTTGTTTGACAAATTTCTTTGTCTTTATCTTTTCTTTTTGTCTTGTCTTGTCTTTATCTTGTCTTGTCTTGCCTTGTGTTGTCTTGTCTTTGTCTGGTCTTGTCTTTATCTTTGTCTTGTGTGTGTCTTGTCTTAAGATATTTTACACCAATGGGCTGGGTGGAAAAGCATGTATATTTATTTATCTCAGTACCATGATTGAATAAATATTTATTTCGTTTGTTTTGTCTTGGTGTTGTGACTGCTGTGTCGTTGGCGGTGGTGTTGGTTGTTGTCATCAGTGTTGTTGGTGTTGCTGTGTTGGTTGTTGTCATCAGTGTTGCTGTTGTTGTTGTGTTGGTTGTTGTCATGTTGGTGTTGTTGTGTTGGTTGTTGTCATGTTGTTGTTGTTGTGTTGGTTGTTGTCATCAGTGTTGCTGTTGTTGTTGTGTTGGTTGTTGTCATGTTGGTGTTGTTGTGTTGGTTGTTGTCATCAGTGTTGCTGTTGTTGTTGTGTTGGTTGTTGTCATGTTGGTGTTGTTGTGTTGGTTGTTGTCATCAGTGTTGCTGTTGTTGTGTTGGTTGTTGTCATCAGTGTTGCTGTTGTTGTGTTGGTTGTTGTCATGTTGGTGTTGTTGTGTTGGTTGTTGTCATCAGTGTTGCTGTTGTTGTGTTGGTTGTTGTCATCAGTGTTGCTGTTGTTGTGTTGGTTGTTGTCAGGTTGGTGTTGCTGTGTTGGTTGTTGTCATGTTGGTGTTGTTGTGTTGGTTGTTGTCATCAGTGCTGCTGTTGTTGTGTTGGTTGTTGTCATGTTGGTGTTGTTGTGTTGGTTGTTGTCATCAGTGTTGGTGTTGTTGTGTTGGTTGTTGTCATCAGTGTTGCTGTTGTTGTGTTGGTTGTTGTCATGTTGCTGTTGTTGTGTTGGTTGTTGTCATCAGTGTTGGTGTTGTTGTGTTGGTTGTTGTCATCAGTGTTGCTGTTGTTGTGTTGGTTGTTGTCATCAGTGTTGGTGTTGTTGTGTTGGTTGTTGTCATCAGTGTTGGTGTTGTTGTGTTGGTTGTTGTCATCAGTGTTGGTGTTGTTGTGTTGGTTGCTGTCATCAGTGTTGGTGTTGTTGTGTTGGTTGTTGTCAGGTTGGTGTTGCTGTGTTGGTTGTTGTCATGTTGGTGTTGTTGTGTTGGTTGTTGTCATCAGTGTTGCTGTTGTTGTGTTGGTTGCTGTCATCAGTGTTGCTGTTGTTGTGTTGGTTGTTGTCAGGTTGGTGTTGCTGTGTTGGTTGTTGTCATGTTGGTGTTGTTGTGTTGGTTGTTGTCATCAGTGTTGCTGTTGTTGTGTTGGTTGTTGTCATCAGTGTTGCTGTTGTTGTGTTGGTTGTTGTCAGGTTGGTGTTGCTGTGTTGGTTGTTGTCATGTTGGTGTTGTTGTGTTGGTTGTTGTCATCAGTGCTGCTGTTGTTGTGTTGGTTGTTGTCATCAGTGTTGGTGTTGTTGTGTTGGTTGTTGTCAGGTTGGTGTTGCTGTGTTGGTTGCTGTCATCAGTGTTGCTGTTGTTGTGTTGGTTGTTATCATGTTGGTGTTGCTGTGTTGGTTGTTGTCATGTTGGTGTTGTTGTGTTGGTTGCTGTCATCAGTGTTGCTGTTGTTGTGTTGGTTGTTGTCAGGTTGGTGTTGTTGTGTTGGTTGTTGTCATCAGTGTTGGTGTTGTTGTGTTGGTTGTTATCATGTTGGTGTTGCTGTGTTGGTTGTTGTCATGTTGGTGTTGTTGTGGTGGTTGTTGTCGTCAGTGTTGGTGTTGTTGTGTTGGTTGTTGTCATCAGTGTTGCTGTTGTTGTGTTGGTTGTTGTCATGTTACTGTTGTTGTGTTGGTTGTTGTCATCAGTGTTGCTGTTGTTGTGTTGGTTGTTGTCATCAGTGTTGGTGTTGTTGTGTTGGTTGTTGTCATGTTGGTGTTGTTGTGTTGGTTGTTGTCATCAGTGTTGGTGTTGTTGTGTTGGTTGTTGTCATGTTGGTGTTGTTGTGTTGGTTGTTGTCATCAGTGTTGCTGTTGTTGTGTTGGTTGTTGTCATCAGTGTTGCTGTTGTTGTGTTGGTTGTTGTCATCAGTGTTGCTGTTGTTGTGTTGGTTGTTGTCATCAGTGTTGCTGTTGTTGTGTTGGTTGTTGTCATGTTGGTGTTGTTGTGTTGGTTGTTGTCATGTTGGTGTTGTTGTGTTGGTTGTTGTCATGTTGGTGTTGTTGTGTTGGTTGTTGTCATCAGTGTTGCTGTTGTGTTGGTTGTTGTCATCAGTGTTGCTGTGTTGGTTGTTGTCATCAGTGTTGGTGTTGTTGTGTTGGTTGTTGTCATGTTGCTGTTGTTGTGTTGGTTGTTGTCATCAGTGTTGTTGTGTTGGTTGTTGTCATCAGTGTTGGTGTTGTTGTGTTGGTTGTTGTCATGTTACTGTTGTTGTGTTGGTTGTTGTCATCAGTGTTGCTGTTGTTGTGTTGGTTGTTGTCATGTTGCTGTTGTTGTGTTGGTTGTTGTCATGTTACTGTTGTTGTGTTGGTTGTTGTCATGTTGGTGTTGTTGTGTTGGTTGTTGTCATGTTACTGTTGTTGTGTTGGTTGTTGTCATGTTACTGTTGTTGTGTTGGTTGTTGTCATCAGTGTTGCTGTTGTTGTGTTGGTTGTTGTCATGTTGGTGTTGTTGTGTTGGTTGTTGTCATGTTGGTGTTGCTGTGTTGGTTGTTGTCATGTTGGTGTTGTTGTGTTGGTTGTTGTCATGTTGGTGTTGTTGTGTTGGTTGTTGTCATCAGTGTTGCTGTTGTTGTGTTGGTTGTTGTCATGTTACTGTTGTTGTGTTGGTTGTTGTCATGTTACTGTTGTTGTGTTGGTTGTTGTCATGTTACTGTTGTTGTGTTGGTTGTTGTCATCAGTGTTGCTGTTGTTGTGTTGGTTGTTGTCATCAGTGTTGCTGTTATTGTGTTGGTTGTTGTCATCAGTGTTGGTGTTGTTGTTGTGTTGGTTGTTGTCATCAGTGTTGCTGTTGTTGTTGTGTTGGTTGTTGTCATCAGTGTTGCTGTTGTTGTGTTGGTTGTTGTCATGTTGCTGTTGTTGTGTTGGTTGTTGTCATCAGTGTTGGTGTTGTTGTTGTGTTGGTTGTTGTCATCAGTGTTGCTGTTGTTGTGTTGGTTGTTGTCATCAGTGTTGCTGTTGTTGTGTTGGTTGTTGTCATGTTACTGTTGTTGTGTTGGTTGTTGTCATGTTGGTGTTGTTGTGTTGGTTGTTGTCATCAGTGTTGCTGTTGTTGTGTTGGTTGTTGTCATCAGTGTTGCTGTTGTTGTGTTGGTTGTTGTCATCAGTGTTGGTGTTGTTGTGTTGGTTGTTGTCATGTTACTGTTGTTGTGTTGGTTGTTGTCATCAGCACGTCCCCTCAGTACAGTGCCACCCATAGTTTTCTCCCTTTTTTTCCTCCCCCCCCCCCCCCCCACCCACCACCCCTTTCTTTCCTTTCTTTTCTTTTTTTTTCTTTTTTTTTTTGCCTGCAAGTGTGCGTGTGTGTTTGGGTTTTGGTTTGTTGTTGCTGATTTTCATCCGAACGACTAGCGTTCAAACCATCATTTAAGGTCTGCTGGGAATGGGGGAGAAAATACAGACGAATGTGAGATTCGATCCCTTGCGCTCCGATTCTCTCGCTTCCTGGGGATGTATCACCACCAGGCCACCACTTCACAAAGCATTGAGATGAACACTGAAGGTGGTCACCACGAGATCATCATTTCACAAACCATTGAGATGAACAGTGAAGGTGGTCACCACCAGATCATCATTTCACAAAACATTGACATGAACACTGAAGGTGGTCACCACCAGACCATCATTTCACAAAACATTGAAGGTGGTCACCACCAGACCATCATTTCACAAAACATTGAAGGTGGTCACCACCAGACCATCATTTCACAAAACACTGAAGGTGGTCACCACCAGACCATCATTTCACAAAACACTGAAGGTGGTCACCACCAGACCATCATTTCACAAAACATTGACATGAACACTGAAGGTGGTCACCAGTTTGTCAGGCAGTCAGCAGTTTAACAGCAGTGAAGAGTGAACGAGACAGCCATTGACAGACAGACAGACAGACAAAGTGCACAATATTGTCTCTATCTCTCTCTGTTCATGTTTGGCTGCAAACTCGCGTGTGGAGGCTTGTTTCTTTGGCCATCAGTTCAACGTGTTTTCACTGGAAGTGATATCAGCGCGCGTGTGTGTGTGTATGTGGAGGGGGGTGGGGGGTCTGGGTCTGGGTCTAGGTATATTTGTGTTTGTCGCTGTGTGTGTCTGTGTGATTGTTTCTATCTACATGTTTTTCTGTCTCTTGATAATATAAATGGAAGTTTACACTAAATAAATATCGATCACATTCGTGAATGTTGGGTTTATGCAATTTGTTTTGTGCTGGGAAGGAAACAACCAGGTTTAGATAAATTCATAACCGTTGGGAAGGGTGTTTAAGTTGGCCTTACATCTAGAACTTACATGGCTATATGCTGAAGATTGATGTTTTTTTCTCGTAGAGTTCTTATTGTTATTATTATCATTATTAGTATTATTATCATCATTATTCAATTTCATTTTGGTGTTCTTTTTTTGTTTTTTCTCTCTTCTATTCTCTTTTTTTTTTTTACATGACTAGACTGAATTTATGATTCAACGTGTATGTGTTGTCATAGTAATCCCAACGCCCCAAAAGGGGCAAAAGGAGTCAGTTTCATTTAATCTTCATGGGGTGACATGCCCTTGGTGGAATGTCCAGCTACGGGTCACAGATGCTGAAGGTCAAGGACTTTTATGAAAACGAGGCCGTGGGGCGGTTCGTGGATGGCCATGGCACTGGGGAGTACTGGATGGGTAAGACTGGGTCACTGTGTTGCTGTGATGTCCCGTCTGGATCCGCTGTGTTGCTGTGATGTCCCGTCTGGATCCACTGTGTTGCTGTCATGTCCCGTCTGGATCCACTGTGTTGCTGTGATGTCCCGTCTGGATCCGCTGTGTTGCTGTCATGTCCCGTCTGGATCCGCTGTGTTGCTGTCATGTCCCGTCTGGATCCGCTGTGTTGCTGTCATGTCCCGTCTGGATCCACTGTGTTGCTGTCATGTCCCGTCTGGATCCACTGTGTTGCTGTCATGTCCCGTCTGGATCCGCTGTGTTGCTGTCATGTCCTGTCTGGATCCGCTGTGTTGCTGTCATGTCCCGTCTGGATCCACTGTGTTGCTGTCATGTCCCGTCTGGATCCACTGTGTTGCTGTCATGTCCCGTCATCATTCTGGCCGTCCCCTTTCCAGAGTTTTGTCCCTTTTGAATCATCAGAAGTCTTAACAGTGACATTGAACTATACATCAAGATAGTTATAACCAAGAGACACCCCTTGTAACTTGTGTCAACAGTGACATTGAACTATACATCAAGATAGTTATAACCAAGAGACACCACTTGTAACTTGTGTCAACAGTGACATTGAACTATACATCAAGATAGTTATAACCAAGAGACACCACTTGTAACTTGTGTCAACAGTGATATTGAACTATACATCAAGATAGTTATAACCAAGAGACACTACTTGTAACGTGTGTCAACAGTGACATTGAACTATACATCAAGATAGTTATAACCAAGAGACACCACTTGTAACTTGTGTCAACAGTGACATTGAACTATACATCAAGATAGTTATAACCAAGAGACACCACTTGTAACTTGTGTCAACAGTGACATTGAACTATACATCGAGATAGTTATAACCAAGAGACACCACTTGTAACTTGTGTCAACAGTGACATTGAACTAAACATCAAGGTAGTTATAACCAAGAGACACTACTTGTAACTTGTGTCAACAGTGACATTGAACTATACATCAAGATAGTTATAACCAAGAGACACTACTTGTAACTTGTGTCAACAGTGACATTGAACTAAACATCAAGATAGTTATAACCAAGAGACACCCCTTGTAACGTGTGTCAACAGTGACATTGAACTAAACATCAAGATAGTTATAACCAAGAGACACCCCTTGTAACTTGTGTCAACAGTGACATTGAACTATACATCAAGATAGTTATAACCAAGAGACACCCCTTGTAACTTGTGTCAACAGTGACATTGAACTATACATCAAGATAGTTATAACCAAGAGACACCCCTTGTAACTTGTGTCAACAGTGACATTGAACTATACATCAAGATAGTTATAACCAAGAGACACCCCTTGTAACGTGTGTCAACAGTGACATTGAACTAAACATCAAGATAGTTATAACCAAGAGACACCCCTTGTAACTTGTGTCAACAGTGACATTGAACTAAACATCAAGATAGTTATAACCAAGAGACACCACTTGTAACTTGTGTCAACAGTGACATTGAACTATACATCAAGATAGTTATAACCAAGAGACACCCCTTGTAACTTGTGTCAACAGTGACATTGAACTAAACATCAAGATAGTTATAACCAAGAGACACCACTTGTAACTTGTGTCAACAGTGACATTGAACTATACATCAAGATAGTTATAACCAAGAGACACCACTTGTAACTTGTGTCAACAGTGACATTGAACTAAACATCAAGATAGTTATAACCAAGAGACACCACTTGTAACTTGTGTCAACAGTGACATTGAACTATACATCAAGATAGTTATAACCAAGAGACACCACTTGTAACTTGTGTCAACAGTGATATTGAACTATACATCAAGATAGTTATAACCAAGAGACACCACTTGTAACTTGTGTCAACAGTGACATTGAACTATACATCAAGATAGTTATAACCAAGAGACACTACTTGTAACTTGTGTCAACAGTGATATTGAACTATACATCAAGATAGTTATAACCAAGAGACACTACTTGTAACTTGTGTCAACAGTGACATTGAACTATACATCAAGATAGTTATAACCAAGAGACACTACTTGTAACTTGTGTCAACAGTGACATTGAACTATACATAGAGATAGTTATAACCAAGAGACACTACTTGTAACTTGTTTCAGCAGTGACATTGAACTATACATCAAGATAGTTATAACCAAGAGACACCACTTGTAACGTGTGTCAACAGTGACAGTGAACTAAACATCAAGGTAGTTATAACCAAGAGACACTACTTGTAACTTGTGTCAACAGTGACATTGAACTAAACATCAAGATAGTTATAACCAAGAGACACCCCTTGTAACGTGTGTCAACAGTGACATTGAACTAAACATCAAGATAGTTATAACCAAGAGACACCCCTTGTAACTTGTGTCAACAGTGACATTGAACTAAACATCAAGATAGTTATAACCAAGAGACACCACTTGTAACTTGTGTCAACAGTGACATTGAACTATACATCAAGATAGTTATAACCAAGAGACACCCCTTGTAACTTGTGTCAACAGTGACATTGAACTAAACATCAAGATAGTTATAACCAAGAGACACCACTTGTAACTTGTGTCAACAGTGACATTGAACTATACATCAAGATAGTTATAACCAAGAGACACCACTTGTAACTTGTGTCAACAGTGACATTGAACTAAACATCAAGATAGTTATAACCAAGAGACACCACTTGTAACTTGTGTCAACAGTGACATTGAACTATACATCAAGATAGTTATAACCAAGAGACACCACTTGTAACTTGTGTCAACAGTGATATTGAACTATACATCAAGATAGTTATAACCAAGAGACACCACTTGTAACTTGTGTCAACAGTGACATTGAACTATACATCAAGATAGTTATAACCAAGAGACACCACTTGTAACTTGTGTCAACAGTGACATTGAACTATACATCAAGATAGTTATAACCAAGAGACACCACTTGTAACTTGTGTCAACAGTGACATTGAACTATACATCAAGATAGTTATAACCAAGAGACACCACTTGTAGCTTGTGTCAACAGTGACATTGAACTATACATCAAGATAGTTATAACCAAGAGACACTACTTGTAACTTGTTTCAACAGTGACATTGAACTATACATCAAGATAGTTATAACCAAGAGACACTACTTGTAACGTGTGTCAACAGTGACACTGAACTATACATCAAGATAGTTATAACCAAGAGACACCACTTGTAACTTGTGTCAACAGTGACATTGAACTATACATCAAGATAGTTATAACCAAGAGACACTACTTGTAACTTGTTTCAACAGTGACATTGAACTATACATCAAGATAGTTATAACCAAGAGACACTACTTGTAACGTGTGTCAACAGTGACACTGAACTATACATCAAGATAGTTATAACCAAGAGACACCACTTGTAACTTGTGTCAACAGTGACATTGAACTATACATCAAGATAGTTATAACCAAGAGACACTACTTGTAACTTGTGTCAACAGTGACATTGAACTATACATCAAGATAGTTATAACCAAGAGACACTACTTGTAACGTGTGTCAACAGTGACATTGAACTATACATCGAGATAGTTATAACCAAGAGACACTACTTGTAACGTGTGTCAACAGTGACATTGAACTATACATCAAGATAGTTATAACCAAGAGACACCACTTGTAACGTGTGTCAACAGTGACATTGAACTATACATCAAGATAGTTATAACCAAGAGACACTACTTGTAACTTGTTTCAGCAGTGTCTGTGGGATAAAGATCACAATGCTGAGACTTTACAAAGCTGCCGTTCTTTAAAATTCTGATAATATTTGTGCATGCCAAACTTACCGCCTTTGAAAGAAACATTTCCTACCTGTGCTAACTTGATATGCAACGTTAAGTGTAGCGCTGAAGAGAGATAGTTGTAAGAAACATCTCCTACCTGTGCCAACTTGATATGCAATGTTAAGTGTAGCGCTGAAGAGAGATAGTTGTAAGAAACATCTCCTACCTGTGCCAACTTGATATGCAATGTTAAGTGTAGCGCTGAAGAGAGATAGTTGTAAGAAACATTTCCTACCTGTGCCAACTTGATATGCAACGTAAGTGTAGCGCTGAAGACAGATCCTACCTGTACCAACTTGATATATGCAACGTTAAGTGTAGCGCTGAAGACAGATAGTTGTACTGCCAAAGGATTACGTTACCAGACGCTGATCAGAAATAGGCTGGTTTCTTGAGTGTCAGATTGTTGTATGATCTCAAGAGACATTGTATCTCACAATGATCTCAAGAGACATTGTATCTCACAATGATCTCAAGAGACATTGTATCTCACAATGATCTCAAGAGACATTGTATCTCACATCCCATATCATACACCTTGTGTGTGTTGTGCCTTATGTATGTATATATTTTTACTTTTGTTTTCACATACGCTTTTTACCCTGCCCATTGTTATTAATATATAATTATTAAGTTTATTGCTTTTCATGAAGTACTGTTTGTGTGTTTTTCTTTATTTGTTGTCAAAAAGTTTTTTTAATATTAATATTTACAACAGTTTTGCTTAGATCGTGCCAGTGTCCTGTGGCACTAAGAAACATTATTGTCGATCCTACGTTCTTTTTGTTTGTTTTCAAAATTTAGCGTACAATGTAAACGTCACATGGTGTCCAGTTTTAGGCCTGTCACACACGAGGCATGTCGAAGCGTTTGTTTTCAAGCGGCGAGTCGTTCCCCACTTTGGTTAACTGCACGGAAAAAAATCATGTCAAACTGTTGAAGTCCACCATTTCACCATATCCACCCCCCACCCCCCCCCTCCGCCCTCCCCCCCGCCCCCAATCCCCCACCCCCCACACACGTCCCGCCCCCACCTGTCCCAACCACCCGACTCCACTGAAAAGTCGTCGCTTCGACTCTTCGTGTGTACGACGCCTTACTGCTGTGTGTCTGTTGACTGTGTAGTGTGTTTTCGTTCTGGCAGGCCTGAGACGTGGTAAGTTGGCTGGACCTTAATGGTGTCCTTAACCCGACTCTAGTTCTTTTCGTGTGGTGTTGTGTTGTGTTGTGCTGACAGTCAGTAGAGTGTTGTACAGTGCCCGCCATTGTCACTGCCAGGTTCTTGTGCAGTCTGTCGTGTATAGCATGGCTCTAAGTTCTCTTTTCTTTTTAGTTCTCGATCAAACATGAAATTTATTGGAATTGTCTTCTTGGATAACGCTTCTCTTAGTTTTACACGACAAACCCAGACTCGGGGTTACGTTATGCATTTTGAAGTGTAAAAAGTAGCATTTTACAGACAGTAACAAAGCATACACACACACACGCAAAAGCACGCACGCAAGCACATCACACACATACGCACGTGCACTCACACACACACACACACACACACACACACACAAGCGCACAGGCACATAGTGCACAACGACCAACCACCGACTGTTGACGAGATAAAGGTCAGACCAGTGGCCGCTGTGTGCCTCACGTAACCCCAGTGACAGCAGTCTGCTTGTTGATTGTTTCACAATTCTCTTTCTTCGCTTAGCTTCATTTCCTATCATATTCACATGCAGCCCAGTCACAGCAAAACTTGCCTTTTAGTGAATTTTCGATCGTTACAACGGAATATTGGAATTCTGCTTTCCTGACACGATTGGGGGGAAAATCAGCAGCAATATACAGACTGGCAGTGACATAGCAAGCTGGGCCAGTGCAGCAGTCGTGTGATTTATGATGTGTATCTCACCTTGCCTTGTGGTTTCCTTCTCCTACAATGAGGCTCACACCGCCGCTCGTGCCATCGAAGTAGTCCCCCATGCAGTTTTTTCAGATCATTGATACCAGAGTGAGCCGCGCCTGATTTCACAACCAGTAGGGTTGATCGTTTAGTTAGCTTCTTGTTTATCATCATCATTGTCGTCATCATCATCATCATAATTATCATCATCATTTTCATCATCATTATTGACATTGTTATTCTTATTGTTTGTAGTATTAGGACTATTAGTAGTGTCATAATACATTGTGCCTGATTCGAGAACCTGCATATTCGAAGCAAGTTAAATAATGCGATAATACGAACTCGCGAATCCCCCCCCCCCCCTCTCTCTCTCTCTCCTCCTCCTCTGTCTGCCTGTCTGTATCTCTCTCTCTCTTTCTCTCTTTGACTCCAACGCTGTTCTGCATTTCATACCAGTCTTGTTTTGTTTTTTTATTGATTTTTTTCTCACAAATCTGCCATGATAAGAAGGGCAGCAAAAAGCACAGTCTGTTATTTTCCTGTATTGAATGCCAGATTTCTTTCTTTTCTCTGTTCATGAACGTCTGCCATAACAGGAAGAATGACAGAAAGGAAATAGAAAATCAATAGAACATACACCACATAATCAGAAAGAACTTTTATGAAATAAAATAAAACAACTACTTTGATGCTTGTTATTTTGTTGTTGTCGTTGTTGTTGTTTTCATTAGATTACCATATTCATTTAGTAGATATTCATTCGTTGGCACGAGCAGTTTTTATATCATTATGTGTGAATTGTTCCTCTTCAGAATTTGGTTGAAAAGAGTGCTGAATATATAGATATCCTGCATAATCTCCTTGTAATGGTGTCAAGTGTAGACTCCCTTCATACACATTCCCACTCCAACTCTTTCTGTCAACATTTCCTTTTCCCAATATCCCATCAGTTGTACTTATCTGGGGTTTAGAAACGTGTGTGTGTGTGTGTGTGTGTGTGTGTGTGTGTGTGTGTGTGTGTGTGTGTGTGTGTGTGTGTGTGTGTGTGTAAATGTATAAAAGTGATTTCAGCAGTGTATGCTTTTTTCTTTCTTTTTATTTCCGTTTTCTTTATTTACAGGGAATTCATTTTATAATATTGCTTCAAATATTGTTAATGTCTGTGTATTTGATACACATTTTTCATATAAAAGAAAAATGGAGTACCCCCCACCCCCACTCCACCTCTCTCTCTCTCTCTCTGAATTTTAATTACAGACCACAGTAAGCTTATGACATATAAATTATTCGTTCATTCAATCTATATTCGTCCATCCATCCATCCATCCATCAAGTCATTCGTTAAGTGATCAGTTCTATATTTTTTTTAGTAATTCATTGTTTGTTAACTGTAGTTGTTGACCAGCTGTGTTTGTTGTTTTCCGTTCTATTGGTCAAGTTGTGCTCAAATATCTCTCTGAAGCTTGTTGGTAACATTTTGCTTTCTTGTCTTCCTTTTCTGGTTTCATTCTTTCTGTTGGTTTGATTTTGTTCTTTTTTTTGTTAATCACCCTGTTCTTAATGCGCATGTCAGCTTATTTCTTTGTATAGTCTTTGTTTTTCCTTTAATGACGCGTGTGTGTGTGTCTGTGTGTGCGTGTGTGCGTGTTCTTTGTGTGCGTGCGTGTGCGTGCATGCGCGCGTACATCAACGGAGAAGTGAGTGGGTGAAGAGACAGAGAGAGCGAGACAGAGAGAGAGAGAGAGAGCGAGACAGAGACAGACAGAGAGAGTGAGTTTTTGTCGTTACCGCCTAACACCCTTTCCATGCCTTGCAGCATGCCTTGTTGTCTCTAATGGCTACCAGCATGTGGATCGATTGTGTGCATGGGGCATGCAAGTGTCCACCACTCTCACGTGCATGAGTGTAATGCCAACGTTGCATGCGCGTGTGTGGGTGTGTTCCTTCGTGTGTATCGATCATTACAACTACATTTGGATTTCGTGGCCACATTCTTATGCATGATTTTTTTTTCTTTTTGTTTTTCTTTGCTTGAATATTAGTATCAAATGTAGTGATATGATTTTGTGTTGTGTTGTGTGTTTGCGTTCAATATCAATGTATTGAGATTATCTACCGATACTCTCAGATTGTGATGCTGCTTTTTGTAATCTTTGTACTATTTTTCAATTATTTGAATGGAGTTTTGTTTTCTATACCAATGCGAGCATGGCAGATTGTGCCTTCACAGAGGGTAGTAGGTAGGCTGAAGATCGATCTAGAAAATTAAAGACGGAGATCTGATATGATCACATTTTAACGAAAGACATAATTTAATAGTAATAGCGAACATCTAAATACAATCACACTTTAACCAAGGGCAGAGAAGTGAATATTCAAAAGCAGCATACAAGCGTCAGTAAAAGACAATTCTAGTCTGAAAAAAAAGATGTTCATGTGTGGAGTGTATACCATTTACATTTGAAAACAACAGTGTAAATAAAAGCCAAAGTATGATGCGAAGTACTTCCTACAAAGCCTTGTTTGTTTGTTTACGGGGGTTTTCATGAGCAGCAATGATTTTAGAATCAGATCAGTTTCCTTTCGTTTTTTTCATAATACAAATATTATGAAATTGAATGAAGACACAGACAATCAAGTAAACGCTTTTCTGCAGAAACAAATATTGGAAGTAAATTTTTTTGATAGTTCTGAATTTTGTGTTTGAATTTTGTCAGTAGTTGTTGTTTGTTTGTTTGTTTTACTGAAAAAACAACAACAGTAAAATGAATAATTTATTGTTTGATCCGGCAGGAACAATTTGTCTTTGCAACAGTTTGCTCAGGAGATGAGTTTATTCCTATTTTGGGGTGATTAATTGTTTCGTTTTTGTTGTTTTCATTGTGTGAATTTATTTTGTTCACTCAAATTTTGAGTATGGCCTTTTTTGATGATCGAATTGAAAACCAAAATAACAATATAAAAAAAGTTATGTTTTGGTTCCTGTCAGAATAGAACAGTAAAGCTAAGCCACAACGATTAGAATCTGTCACCATCTAACACGTTCTCGTTTCCCTCTGTCTTTATCTGTAACACGTACATCATACTACTTATTATACGGATTCTATTTTAATTAACGATTGTAAATGCAAGCTGGCAAAGAAATGGGGAAGAGGAGAAAGACGTGAGAAAACCTAACAAAGGAGAAAATGACAGACGAATGATAATTATTCTTCAATGTACGTCGATATCAAATAAGTGCTGTTCAACATTAAATCATGTTTGCCAACACACACGCTCCTACGCACATGACACACGCACCCACATTGGCTAGACCCACACCGCAATGAAATTAATGATAATGATCGTCATCATCATAATCATCATCATCGTCATCATCATCATCATTACCTTAATAATGATGATGATGACAAAGAACAACGTCAAAAACGATAACTCCGAGGACATGATGAGAATGCAGGAGGAGAACGGAAGTGAAGAATGGTGGAATCGTTTCTTCACAAACCCTGACGGAATGATGGTGTTGTTGATGACACACCCTGACGATGATGGTGTTGTTGATGACACACCCTGACGATGATGGTGTTGATGACACACCCTGACGATGATGGTGTTGTTGATGACACACCCTGACGATGATGGTGTTGTTGATGACACACCCTGACGATGATGGTGTTGTTGATGACACACCCTGACGATGATGGTGTTGTTGATGACACACCCTGACGATGATGGTGTTGTTGATGACACACCCTGACGATGATGGTGTTGTTGATGACACACCCTGACGATGATGGTGTTGTTGATGACAAACCCTGATGATGATGGTGTTGATGACACACCCTGACGATGATGGTGTTGTTGATGACACACCCTGACGATGATGGTGTTGATGACACACCCTGACGGAATGATGGTGTTGTTGATGACACACCCTGACGGAATGATGGTGTTGTTGATGACACACCCTGACGATGATGGTGTTGTTGATGACACACCCTGACGGAATGATGGTGTTGTTGATGACACACCCTGACGATGATGGTGTTGTTGATGACACACCCTGACGATGATGGTGTTGTTGATGACACACCCTGACGATGATGGTGTTGATGACACACCCTGACGGAATGATGGTGTTGTTGATGACACACCCTGACGATGATGGTGTTGTTGATGACAAACCCTGACGATGATGGTGTTGTTGATGACAAACCCTGACGGAATGATGGTGTTGTTGATGACACACCCTGACGATGATGGTGTTGATGACACACCCTGACAGAATGATGGTGTTGTTGATGACACTCCCTGACGATGATGGTGTTGTTGATGACACACCCTGACGATGATGGTGTTGTTGATGACACTCCCTGACGATGATGGTGTTGTTGATGACACACCCTGACGATGATGGTGTTGTTGATGACACTCCCTGACGATGATGATGGTGTTGTTGATGACACTCCCTGACGATGATGATGGTGTTGTTGATGACACTCCCTGACGATGATGATGGTGTTGTTGATGACACACCCTGACGATGATGGTGTTGTTGATGACACTCCCTGACGATGATGGTGTTGTTGATGACACACCCTGACGATGATGGTGTTGTTGATGACACACCCTGACGATGATGGTGTTGTTGATGACACACCCTGACGATGATGGTGTTGATGACACACCCTGACGATGATGGTGTTGTTGATGACAAACCCTGACAGAATTATGGTGTTGTTGATGACACACCCTGACGATGATGGTGTTGTTGATGACACACCCTGACGATGAAGGTGTTGTTGATGACACACCCTGACGATGATGGTGTTGATGACACACCCTGACAGAATGATGGTGTTGTTGATGACACACCCTGACGATGAAGGTGTTGTTGATGACACACCCTGACGATGATGGTGTTGTTGATGACACTCCCTGACGATGATGGTGTTGTTGATGACACACCCTGACGATGATGGTGTTGTTGATGACACTCCCTGACGATGATGATGGTGTTGTTGATGACACTCCCTGACGATGATGATGGTGTTGTTGATGACACTCCCTGACGATGATGATGGTGTTGTTGATGACACACCCTGACGATGATGGTGTTGTTGATGACACTCCCTGACGATGATGGTGTTGTTGATGACACACCCTGACGATGATGGTGTTGTTGATGACACACCCTGACGATGATGGTGTTGTTGATGACACACCCTGACGATGATGGTGTTGATGACACACCCTGACGATGATGGTGTTGTTGATGACAAACCCTGACAGAATTATGGTGTTGTTGATGACACACCCTGACGATGATGGTGTTGTTGATGACACACCCTGACGATGAAGGTGTTGTTGATGACACACCCTGACGATGATGGTGTTGATGACACACCCTGACAGAATGATGGTGTTGTTGATGACACACCCTGACGATGAAGGTGTTGTTGATGACACACCCTGACGATGATGGTGTTGTTGATGACACACCCTGACGATGATGGTGTTGATGACACACCCTGACAGAATGATGGTGTTGTTGATGACACACCCTGACGATGATGGTGTTGTTGATGACACACCCTGACGGAATGATGGTGTTGTTGATGACAAACCCTGACGATGATGGTGTTGATGACACACCCTGACGATGATGGTGTTGTTGATGACACACCCTGACAGAATAATGGTGTTGTTGATGACAAACCCTGACGATGATGGTGTTGATGACACACCCTGACAGAATGATGGTGTTGTTGATGACACTCCCTGACGATGATGATGTTGTTGATGACACTCCCTGACGATGATGATGTTGTTGATGACACACCCTGACGGAATGATGGTGTTGTTGATGACACACCCTGACGATGATGGTATTGTTGATGACACTCCCTGACGATGATGATGTTGTTGATGACAAACCCTGACGATGATGGTGTTGATGACAAACCCTGACGATGATGGTGTTGTTGATGACACACCCTGACGATGATGGTGTTGTTGATGACACTCCCTGACGATGATGGTGTTGTTGATGACACACCATGACAGAATGATGGTGTTGTTGATGACACACCCTGACGATGATGGTGTTGTTGATGACACACCCTGACGATGATGGTGTTGTTGATGACAAACCCTGACGATGATGGTGTTGTTGATGACAAACCCTGACGATGATGGTGTTGATGACACACCCTGACGATGATGGTGTTGTTGATGACACACCCTGACGATGATGGTGTTGATGACACACCCTGACGATGATGGTGTTGTTGATGACAAACCCTGACGATGATGGTGTTGTTGATGACACACCCTGACGGAATGATGGTGTTGTTGATGACAAACCCTGACAGAATTATGGTGTTGTTGATGACAAACCCTGACGATGATGGTGTTGTTGATGACACTCCCTGACGATGATGGTGTTGTTGACAAAACCTGACGATGATGGTGTTGTTGATGACACACCCTGACGGAATGATGGTGTTGTTGACAAACCCTGACGATGAAGGTGTTGTTGATGACACACCCTGACGATGATGGTGTTGTTGATGACACACCCTGACGATGATGGTGTTGTTGATGACAAACCCTGACGATGATGGTGTTGTTGATGACAAACCCTGACGATGATGGTGTTGTTGATGACACACCCTGACGATGATGGTGTTGATGACAAACCCTGACGATGATGGTGTTGTTGACAAACCCTGACGATGAAGGTGTTGTTGATGACACACCCTGACGATGATGGTGTTGTTGATGACACACCCTGACGATGATGGTGTTGTTGATGACACACCCTGACGATGATGGTGTTGTTGATGACAAACCCTGACGATGATGGTGTTGATGACACACCCTGACGATGATGGTGTTGTTGATGACACACCCTGACGATGATGGTGTTGATGACACACCCTGACGGAATGATGGTGTTGATGACACACCCTGACGATGATGGTGTTGATGACACACCCTGACGATGATGGTGTTGTTGATGACACACCCTGACGATGATGGTGTTGTTGATGACACACCCTGACGATGATGGTGTTGTTGATGAGAAACCCTGACGATGATGGTGTTGATGACACACCCTGACAGAATGATGGTGTTGTTGATGACACACCCTGACGGAATGATGGTGTTGTTGATGACACACCCTGACGGAATGATGGTGTTGTTGATGACAAACCCTGACAGAATTATGGTGTTGTTGATGACAAACCCTGACGATGATGGTGTTGTTGACAAAACCTGACGATGATGGTGTTGTTGATGACACACCCTGACGGAATGATGGTGTTGTTGACACACCCTGACAGAATGATGGTGTTGTTGATGACACACCCTGACGTTGATGGTGTTGTTGATGACAAACCCTGACAGAATAATGGTGTTGTTGATGACACACCCTGACGATGATGGTGTTGTTGATGACAAACCCTGACGATGATGATGTTGTTGATGACACACCCTGACAGAATAATGGTGTTGTTGATGACACACCCTGACAGAATGATGGTGTTGTTGATGACAAACCCTGACGATGATGATGGCAAATTGAGAAAATAGAGGAAACAAGACAAAACAAGACAAGACAAGACAAGACAAGACGAATTTAGAATAAAGAGGAGACAAGACAAGAAGACTTTGATATAGAGTATACAAGGCAAGAAGAAATTAAAATGAAGAGTAGACAAGACAAGAATATGTTAATAATAATAAGAAAACACACACACACACACACACACACACACACACACACACACACACACACACACACACGCCCTGCACGTACTCCCTGTGGCAGGGGTGGGGCGGCAGGGCACGGAGCAGAACGACGCCCGGGCCATGCTGTGGAGTGACGGCACGCCGGCCACTGTGGCTGTGGGCTACTGGCAGCACGGGCAGCCCGACCCCTCCCTCGGCCAGTGCGTGCTGGCACGCCTGCCCTCCCCCCAGGGCCGCGTGGTCTGGGCCTACGCCCCCTGCGAGAGAAAGTCCCCCTACGTCTGCCAGAGGTCCGCTGCCCCAAAGGGTGGGTGTTGTTTTAACAAATTGGTGAGTGGTACCCCCGAAAACGGAATATGGCTGCCTATATGGCAGGGTAAAAACGGTCATACACGTAAAAGCCCACTTGTGCACATACGAGTGAACGTGGGAGTTGCAGCCCACGAGCGAAGAAGAAGGTGAGTGGTAACTCTCTCCAGCCACAAGGCACATGACTTCAAGTCAACGCTGCTTACAGCTACCGATTCAGTGGAACAAACACAGACACTTCCTCCAAAAAAGGGAAACACCGGGCTTGTCCTTGTACCGATCATTTGACATATACACACAGCAGCTTTTCTGTCCGGGTGTGTATTGTATTTCGGTGGTTGTTTGTGGTGATGATGGTTGTTGTCGTCGTAGCCGTTGGTTGGTGAAAGAGTGGGCAGTGTTAGAGGGATGAGGCTGGTTAGAGAGAGGTGTGTAGTGAAAGAGTGGGCAGTGTTAGAGGGATGAGGCTGGTTAGAGAGAGGTGTGTAGTGAAAGAGTGGACAGTGTTGGAGGGGTGAGGCTGGTTAGAGAGAGGTGTGTAGTGAAAGAGCTGACAGTGTTAGAGGGGTGAGGCTGGTTAGAGAGAGGTGTGTAGTGAAAGAGTGGACAGTTAGAGGGATGAGGCTGGTTAGAGAGAGGTGTGTAGTGAAAGAGTGGACAGTGTTAGAGGGGTGAGGCTGGTTAGAGAGAGGTGTGTAGTGAAAGAGTGGACAGTGTTAGAGGGGTGAGGCTGGTTAGAGAGAGGTGTGTAGTGAAAGAGTGGGCAGGGTTAGAGGGGTGAGGCTGGTTAGAGAGAGGTGTGTAGTGAAAGAGTGGACAGTTAGAGGGATGAGGCTGGTTAGAGAGAGGTGTGTAGTGAAAGAGTGGACAGTTAGAGGGATGAGGCTGGTTAGAGAGAGGTGTGTAGTGAAAGAGTGGACAGTTAGAGGGGTGAGGCTGGTTAGAGAGAGGTGTGTAGTGAAAGAGTGGACAGTGTTAGAGGGGTGAGGCTGGTTAGAGAGAGGTGTGTAGTGAAAGAGTGGACAGTGTTAGAGGGGTGAGGCTGGTTAGAGAGAAAACTGACAGCGTTGGTGAGGTTAGGTTGGACAGCGAAAGGGGAGCGGTTGGAAGCAAGAATTTTGTTTTGAGGGAAGGAGAGAGTTTGAAAGTAGTTCTGCCTTTCTGTCTGTCTCTGTCTCTGTCTCTCTCTCTGTGTTTTCGCTTCGTTCTCCTGACTTCTTCCTCGCCCCCCACCCCCCCACCCCTACCCCTCCCTTCCACCCCCGCGCCCCCCACTCCCACCCCCACCCCTCCGCCCCTCCCCAGCTTTTCTGTCCTGACTACAGGTGGGGGGTGTTGTGTTGTGTGTCTACAGGGTCCTTCCACTGCCACAACGGCCACTTTGTCCGGCAGGGTCTGGCGTGTGACGGGGAGGATGACTGTGGTGACGGGTCAGATGAAATCAACTGCAGTGAGTGGGTCACGTTGACCTTCATCGGCGTTTGGCTTCGTCGTCGTCGTCGTTGTTGTTGTTGTTGTGTTGTTGTTGGTGGTGGTGATGTGTCAGCTTGGCAAACACGTGTGTTTGAAGTTCTTTAACGCACTGCTGGTTACAAACAGCGACATGTCTATTCACGTTCATGACAGTCGTGTTTAATGTGTGTGTGTGTGTGTGTGTGTGTGTGTGTGTGTGTGTCTGCGCGTGTGTGTGTCAGAGGGCACTTGCCCTTGCCTATGTTGGCATGGGATGGACGTGTGTGAAGTGGAGAGGGGGGTTGGGGGGAGGGCAAGAAAATTTGCGAATATGAAATTTTCACCACGTGCTTTTCCAGCGTGTGTTTGAGTGTAAATGCACGTGTTGGCAAGTTCTCAGCCACTGGACTTAGTAGCTCTGTTTGGCCGGGTGGGCTATATCTAGGAAGCATGGCAGAGTTACACCAGCGATCTTAGAAGTGCTGAGTTGGCATGAGAACGTTGCGAACGTTCCTAACGCTGCTACGTTGACAGATTTGGGAACGTTCTAATTAACGCTACACACTTTGAGCTTCAAAGATCGCTCACACAACGCAGCCCAGGTCCAGCTCACTGTTGGTTTTTGTATTTATAAATATATACAGAGAGAGAGAGAGAGGGGGGGGACTTACATAAAGATAGAAACAGAGAGAGAGAGAGAGAGAGAGAGTTATTACAAGTGCTCGGCTGGGAAGTGTTACATGCACCAGGACTGGGGAGTTGTGAACGTACTGATTTGCAGATAACCGCTGTTTGATTGATTGATTGATTACAAGTAGTCAGTTGGACATTATGATATTCATCACGACTAGAGATGTAAATGTACTGTTTGCTGACAACCAGAGTTTTATTTATATGTTTATTTGTTTATTCATTTATGTATTTATTATTCATGCATTTATTTTATTTATTCATTTATTCATTCATTCATTCGTTTATTTGTTCAGCCATTCGTTCATTCATGCTGCAGACAACCGGTGTTCCTACCACGTACGGAACCAGCAGTCGGGCACCATCATTTCCCCCAACTCGCCCAACGTCTACCCCAACAAGAGGACCTGCCGCTGGCTCATCGAGGTGCAGCTGGGCTATAACGTCAAGCTGGAGGTCGGTGGACAGAGCAGGACCCAAGTGGTCAACAGCTTGACCTTAATCAAGGGATTCTGTTTTGTGCATTTGGGTCGTTAGAATCAGTTCTACGTCAGTGATGACCAATATCCAGGGCTTTGAACATGTCCTCCCATATCCCGGTATCAGTATGTCGTTGTCCTGCCATGTCCCGGTATCAGTATGTCGTTGTCCTGCCATGTCCCGGTATCAGTATGTCGTTGTCCTGCCATGTCCCGGTATCAGTATGTCGTTGTCCTGCCATGTCCCGGTATCAGTATGTCGTTGTCCTGCCATGTCCCGGTATCAGTATGTAGTGTTGCTGCCATGTCCCGGTATCAGTATGTCGTTGTCCTGCCATGTCCCGGTATCAGTATGTCGTTGTCCTGCCATGTCCCGGTATCAGTATGTCAATGTCCTGCCATGTTCCGGTATCAGTATGTCGTTGTCCTCCCATATCCCGGTATCAGTATGTCGTTGTCCTGCCATGTTCCGGTATCAGTATGTCAATGTGCTGCCATGTCCCGGTATCAGTATGTCTTTGTCCTGCCATGTCCCGGTATCAGTATGTCTTTGTCCTGCCATGTCCCGGTATCAGTATGTCGTTGTCCTGCCATGTCCCGGTATCAGTATGTCGTTGTCCTGCCATGTCCCGGTATCAGTATGTAGTGTTGCTGCCATGTCCCGGTATCAGTATGTCGTTGTCCTGCCATATCCCGGTATCAGTATGTCGTTGTCCTGCCATGTCCCGGTATCAGTATGTAGTGTTGCTGCCATGTCCCGGTATCAGTATGTCGTTGTCCTGCCATGTCCCGGTATCAGTATGTCGTTGTCCTGCCATGTCCCGGTATCAGTATGTCTTTGTCCTGCCATGTCCCGGTATCAGTATGTCATTGTCCTGCCATGTCCCGGTATCAGTATGTCAATGTGCTACCATGTCTTGGTATCATGCCATGGTGCTGCCATGTACCGGTATCAGTATACCATGGTCCTGCTATGTACCGGTGTCAGTATGCCATGGTCCTGCCATGTCCCGGTATCAGTATATCGTTGTCCTGCCATGTCCCGGTATCAGTATGTAGTTGTTCTGCCATATCCCGGTATCAGTATGTCGTTGTGTTGCCATGTACCGGTATCAGTATGTCGTTGTCCTGCCATGTCCAGTTATCAGCATGTCGTTGTCCTGCCATGTCCCGGTATCAGTATACCATGGTCCTGCTATGTACCGGTATCAGTATGCCATGGTGCAGCCATGTACCGGTATCAGTTAACCATGGTCCTGCTATGTACCGGCGTCAGTATGCCATGGTCCTGCCATGTCCCGGTATCAGTAGGTCGTTGTGCTGCCATGTTCTGGTATCAGTATTCCATGGTCTTGCCATGTACCGGTATCAGTATGACATGGTGCTGCCATGTACCGGTATCAGCATGACATGGTCCTGCCATGTACCGGTATCAGTATGCCGTGTCGCACTGTGGGTATGAAGCAAGCCGTCACAAGCAGGGGGTGTGCTGACTGAAGTGTGCAGGCAGTGCGGAGTGGAAGAGGAAATGAAGCCTTTTACCCCCCGCCCCGTTCCTGATAGACCTGCCTTTGTCTGGCTTTCACACTGACTGACTCTCAGGCCTCTCTGTCCTTGTTTGTGTCTGTCACTTGTCTGTCTGTCTGTCTCTGTGTATGTGTATGTGTCTGTGTGTCTGTGTGTTTGTCTGTATCTCTTTCTCTGTCTCTCTCTGTCTGTCTCTCTCTGTCTCTCTGTGTCCCCCTCTCTCTGTGTGTCTCTGTCTCTGTCAGCTCTTTCTCACAGGCACACACAGACACAGACACAGACACACACACACACACACACACACACACACGCACACTATTTCGCGCGCACACACAAATGGTTGCAGTCTCCCCATCCCTTCTCTTTCTGGTTCCCCCCCCCCTCTCTCTCTCTCTCTCTCTCTCTCTCTCTCTATATATATATATATATATATATATATATATGTGTGTGTATCTCTCTCTGTGTCTGTCTGTTTGTCTATCTCTATCTCACTATTTCTCTCTCTTTCTCTCTTGTAATACATCATCATTTAGAAAGAGATGTGTCAACACTAATTGTGATCTGCATCAACAGAAGTCTCAACATACTCCAGAATGTTAATTGGTGTGTGAATGTCTGTTGAATACAATGGTCTGACTGTTCACCTTGATAGTGGTAATGATGCATAGTTTAATATTTACTACGGTAGTTCCGGCGTCATATGTGTCTGCTCACAGGTTAGAAAGATAAAACAACCATATGTCTTGTTCTTGACAACAAACAAAATAATTAGATATAAAAAACAAAACAACAAACAACAAAAAAACAAAGAAACAAGAAGAAAAACCCTAACTTTAACGGCATCAGTGGTGACGGACAAGCTTCTGCTCTGTCCTGACGGTACTGTGCATGCAGTGTACAGAATACTTTATTACGTCAACAAGAGAGAGTCACATTTGGTGTATGCCACGCAAACAATATCCGAGCTTCAAGTCAATCACTATCCATATATAAAAGACAAAATACTTAAATATCAAGAGAATACAAACCTCAAACATCACATACATGGATTTCATCTTCATATCGTTGCAGTTCAAGACGTATCGTGTTCATGTCGTTGCAGTTCAAGACGTATCATCTTCATGTCGTTGCAGTTCAAGACGTATCGTATTCATGTCTTTGCAGTTCAAGACGTATGGTCTTTATGTTGTTGCAGTTCAAGACGTATCGTCTTCATGTCGTTGCAGTTCAAGACGTATCATCTTCATGTCGTTGCAGTTCAAGACGTATCGTCTTCATGTCGTTGCAGTTCAAGACGTATCGTCTTCATGTTGTTGCAGTTCAAGACGTATCATCTTCATGTCGTTGCAGTTCAAGACGTATCGTCTTCATGTCGTTGCAGTTCAAGACGTATCGTCTTCATGTCGTTGCAGTTCAAAACGTATCGTCTTCATGTCGTTGCAGTTCAAGATGTATCGTCTTCATGTCGTTGCAGTTCACGGCGTTCAGGACGGAGGCCCGGGGGGACGAGGTGCTGGTGCTGGCGGGAGGGAAGACAGTGAGCACGTCCCGCCTGCTGGGCCGTCTGTCCGGGGACCTGTCCTCCTCGCTACCCTCCTTCACCAGCAACAACAACTTCCTCACCCTGCTCTTCTCCACAGATGACACCATGAGTGACCAGGGCTTCAAGGCCCAGTTCTCGGCAGGTTAGAGGGGTGGGGGTTGGGGGGATGATGGGGCGTTATGGTGCGTGTGTGTGTGTTGTGTGTGTGTGTGTGTGTGTGTGCTGCGTTTGTTGGTATTCTTGTCCTTTTGTTGTCATTATCATGATTAGTAGTAGTAGTAGTAGTAGTCGTAGTAGTATCATTATACTTATTATTGTTATATCATTATTATTATTATCATCATCATTATTATAATAAATAGTATCATGACTACTACTGCTACTACTGACATTTACATAGCGTGTATCTTCGGTCAGAGACCATACCCTGACTGTTTCACACACACTGTGTCGTGTGCACAACACGATGCCTGCCCACGGTGCTTCACACACACTGTGCCGTGTGCACAACACGATGCCTGCCCACGGTGCTTCACACACACTGTGCCGTGTGCACAACACGATGTCTGCCCACGGTGCTTCACACACACTGTGCCGTGTGCACAACACGATGTCTGCCCACGGTGCTTCACACACACTGTGCCGTGTGCACAACACGATGTCTGCCCACGGTGCTTCACACACACTGTGCCGTGTGCACAACAGGATGCCTGCCCACGGTGCTTCACACACACTGTGTCGTGTGCACAACACGATGTCTGCCCACGGTGCTTCACACACACTGTGCCGTGTGCACAACAGGATGCCTGCCCACGGTGCTTCACACACACTGTGCCGTGTGCACAACACGATGTCTGCCCACGGTGCTTCACACACACTGTGTCGTGTGCACAACACGATGCCTGCCCACGGAGAGCTGACTGACAAGTGCCTCAAGTTCCCTTTTATTTCCTTACATTTCTTGCACGAACAACCACCCCGAATCCTATCTTTTGTTTCGTTGTATTTCCTGTATGAACCATCCCCAAACCCACCTTGTTCACACAAATGTTTGATCAGCGTATTGTTAGCAAGCAAGAGTGTTGAAAGCACGAGAGAAAAGACCATGAAGAAAGGGCCGTGTTCTCTGCACTGCAGTCAAGGCTGACGACTTCCCTTCACGCAAGCTGCTGACCGCCACGGACACGGCCAAAGAGCTGACGTCACCGCTGTACCCGGGGAACTACCTGTCGTCACAGGACTACACGTGGATTGTCACGGCGGAGGAGAAAGTCCAGATTGTCACCCTGCAGGTCAGTCACCATCATCATTTTTTTATTATTATCATTATCATTGGATTTTTTCTTCAAACATTTCTTTATATTTAGACACAGGTTTACATGTACAAATATGATTTTAGTACATTGGGAAGCTACAACATTGTGTTGCTCTGAATGCTGATTATTCCTTATCAAAACAATACGGAGAGAACAATAGATATCATTCGTACACCGATCCATGACGTAACACAATGCTCAATGTACAACAAATAATAACAGGTAGATCCATAAGTATTCATTCACACATCGACTCCATGTGATATTGTAATTCTGAGTTTGCATCAAGATGATATAGGCTGATCAGTAGACATTCATTCACACATTGATTCCAAGCGATAGAAGGAAGTTCATTCCAATCGCAAGGTCCAGAAACAGAGAAAGAACGGCGGCCAATAGTCGAGTGTTTGAATCTGGGTATGCGTAAACAGAGTGGATCCGAGGCCGATCGTAGTGAGCGAGATGGAGTGTAGAGGTGAAGGCAGCCGCAGAGATAGGAAGGGGCAGTTTTGTGAATGCATCTATAACATAGAGTGCTGATCTTGTACTTTATTCGGTGTGAGACAGGGAGCCAGTGGAGATGTTTGCAAAAGAGGAGTGATGTGCTCAGATCTTTTCTTTCTGAGGACGAGTCGGGCAGCAGAGTTTTGTATGCGCTGAAGGGGCTGAATGGATGAAGCAGGCAGACCAGACAATAGAGAGTTACAGTAGTCAAGGCGAGAGAGAATGAGAGAAACGACAAGTCTAGATGTTTGCGTCAGTGGATAGATATTTCCGGACGGCACTGATGCGTCGCAGTTGACAGTAGCAGGACTGACATGTCTGACTGATAAATTTTTGCATGGACAGTGTATTGTCAAGGACAACACCGAGGTTCCTGACTGACGTGGAATGCCTAGTTTACAGAAAAATAACTTTATGGGCAGAACAATGAGTATTTATTTACACATTGATTCCCTGTGATATCATAGCACTTTGCTTTCATCAGAATAACATGATCAACATTGTTGTTGTTGTTGTTGTTGTTGTTGTTCTTCTTCTTCTTCTTCTTCTTCTTCTTCTTCTTCTTCTTGTTGGTGGTGGTGGTGGTGGTGGTGGTTTTTGTTGTTGTGTTGTTGTCGTTTTCATCATCATCATCATCACCTTCATCATCATCATCATCATCATTATCATCATTATCCATTACACTTCCTTCCTCTCTCCCCTGCACACATACACATACACACACACACGCGCGCGCACACACATACACACACACATACACACACATACGCACACACACACGCGTGCGCGCGCGCGCACACACACACACACACACACACACACACACATACACATGCAGACAGACATACATACAGACAGACAGATATATCATTTCCTACTTTATACTTAACGATGAGGTGCCTTGGCAGGGTCGGTGAAGGGTTGGACTTGTGACCCTGTGTTCACCAGTCATCAGGTTCGTGGTCCATCACCATGTTGTGTCCTTGTGATCCTGTGTTCACCAATCATCAGGTTCGT
>NC_134893.1:2180716-2188216 GCF_041734735.1 Babylonia areolata
CTTCTGACTGCTGTCTGCTTCTGGTTCTTCTGACTGCTGTCTGCTTCTGGTTCTGACTGCTGTCTGCTTCTGGTTCTTCTGACTGCTGTCTGGTTCTGGTTCTGACTGCTGTCTGCTTCTAGTTCTTCTGACTGCTGTCTGGTTCTGGTCCTGACTGCTGTATACTTCTGGTTCTTCTGACTGCTGTATACTTCTGGTTCTTCTGACTGCTGTATACTCTGTTCTGGTTCTTCTGACTGCTCTGTACTGATTCTTGTCACTGTAACTCCCTCTTCATTCTGGTGTCCTCTTGTCCTTGCACTCCCCCGCTAGCTGTAAAAGGCTATGGTACCTTTAATTAGATATTTCACCGCCCCAGGCGACCTTAGCTGACAGTGAGGAGTCATGTTAACTCTCTACATACGAACGGCGAAAGAGACGACGTTAACAGCATTTCAGCCCAATTACCATCATCAAAATATAAAACAGTGCAAGCGGAAGGCTCTTATACTGAATGTTGACAAAGTACACCACAATTCTGACGACGGAAGCTAAAGGTTGGGTCATTCAGACACCCACTGCACATCCGAGGGTCTGTGTAGAGGAGAAGAGAGGACTGTGCGTCCTGAGTGAGTTAAAAGGACCTTATTTCATACTGTAACAAAGCTTCACAGTTGCAGCCAGTTTCCCACCAATAGAAATAACGTTTGCTCCCTGACCCAGTTTAAAGTGAACAAATACATTGTGTTATTTTGACGTGAACCAAAGCCTTGTGAACGAGAGCATCGTATGTGAAATTTCGACGCTGGGGAGTGTTTTTGATTTGATTTGATTTGCTTTTCACACAGAAACATGGCAGTGAAATAGTTAACCGTGACACCACCGATGTCCTCCTTATGTCTGCAGGCTGTCCAAATCCACAGTTCAACGACAAGACCATAGTGACGCCGTCCACCTCGGACTACAGTCTGGGCACCAGGCTGACCGTCAGCTGCCACCCAGGGTACGCCTTCTCCGCCCTGGAGTTCCGGGACCACAGCGTTCAGGACGGGCACGAGGCCCTCCGGCAGGTGGTCATCCAGTGTCAGGCTGGCGGCACCTGGGGCGTCGGGGCCAAGCCCGTGTGTGAACGTGAGTGTGGGGGACCCGCTGCGTGCCTTCGGCTTCGGGGTGCAGAGTAGACAAGACCAGATGAGTAGACAAGACCAGATGAATTGTGGATATAGAGTAGACAAGACCAGATGAACTGAGGATATAAAGTAGACAAGACCAGATGAACTGAGGATATAGAGTAGACAAGACCAGATGAACTGAGGATATAGAGTAGACAAGACCAGATGAACTGAGGATATAGAGTAGACAAGACCAGATGAATTGAGAATATATAGACAAGACCAGATGAATTGAGGATGTAGAGTAGACAAGACCTGATGAATTGAGAATATAGAGTAGACAAGACCAGATGAACTCAGAACATAGAGTAGACAAGACCAGATGAATTGAGAATATAGAATAGACAAGACCAGATGAACTGAGGATGTAGAGTAGACAAGACCAGATGAATTGAGGATGTAGAGTAGACAAGACAAGAAGACTTGATACATTAGATAAGACACGGCAAGTTGAGAAAAGAGAGGAAACCAGACAAGACAAGACGAATTTAGAATAAAGAGGAGACAAGACAAGAAGACTTTGATATAGAGTATACAAGGCAAGAAGAAATTAAAATGAAGAGTAGACAAGACAAGAATATGTTAATAATAAGAAGAAAACACACACACACACACACACACACACACACACACACACACACACACACACACACACACACACACACACACAATGTAGTATATAGAAGAGAACAGTAAATCATGAAGCTGCATCAAATTCCAGTCAACAAGCATTAAAGTGTGTGTGTGTGTGTGTGTGCGTGTGTGTGTGTGTGTGTGTGTGTGTGTGTGTGCGTGTGTGTGTGTGTGTGTGTGTGTGGGTGTGTGTGTATGTGTCTGTGTGTGTGTGTGTGTGTGTGTGTGTGTGTGTGTGCGTGTGTGTGTGTGTGTGTGTGTGTGTGTGTGTGTGTGTGTGTGTGTGTGTGTGTGTGTGTGTGTGTGTGTGTGTGCAGCGAGGTACTGCGGTCAGCCAGAGTCAGTGACCAACGCCTACATCGTGGAGTCGAGCGGCGTGACGTACCAGGCCACTGTCCGCTTCCAGTGCTACCCGGGGTTCGCCATGCAGGGCCAGGACACCGTCACCTGCACTGACCAGGGCCAATGGACCACCCGCCCCACCTGCCTCAGTCAGTCACCGATCAGCTCGCTTCTTTGCTGTCTGGCTTTCTGCTCTTGTCTGTCATTTCTTGTCCTTTCTTTCTTTCTGTCTTTCCATATGTGTGTGTGTGTGTGTGTGTGTGTGTGTGTGTGTGTGTGTGTGTGTGTGTACCATTACGAAACCGCTTTAACAACCATAACTAAAGAACAACAGACCACACACACACACAACCACCTCCACCACCATCACCACACACACACACACGCGCACACACACACACACACACACACACACATATATATATATATATATCAATCACAGCACACCATACCACACACCAAACACACACACACACACACACACACACACCACCACCACCACCACCACACACACACACACACACACACACACACACCACCACCACCACCACCACCACCACCACCACACACACACACACACACACACACACACACCACCACCACCACCACCACCACCACCACACACACACACACCACCACCATCACCACCACCACCACCACGCCCCCCACCCCACCCCCACACGGTTATCTCCCATGTTCAGCCGCGGCCTGCCCCTCACTGCCGGAGACGATCGGGAACGGGCAGCAGGTGATCCGTTCTGGGGACGGCACGGAGTTCAGCTCTGTGGTGGAGTACGTGTGTGTGTCAGGCTATCAGATCGTCGGCACCCCGGTCCTCTTCTGCGGCTCCGATGGGCGCTGGACCGCCAACGTGCCCAGGTGTCAAGGTCAGTCTTCATCGTGTGTGTTCTCCTTTCCTTATGGTTTAACCCATTCCACAGAGTTTACAGTGCCCAAGTGTCAAGGTCAGTCTTCATTGTGTGTGTTCTCCTTTCCTTATGGTTTAACCCATTCCACAGAGTTTACAGTGCCCAGGTGTGAAGTCAGTCTTCATTGTGTGTGTTCTCTTTTCCTTATGGTTTAACCTATTCAACAGAGTTTACAGTGCTCAGGTGTGAAGTCAGTCTGCATTGTGTGTGTTCTCCTTTCTTTCTGGTTTAACCCATTCAGTGCGAGTTTACAGTGCTCAGGTGTGAAGTCAGTCTGCATTGTGTGTGTTCTCCTTTCTTTCTGGTTTAACCTATTCAACAGAGTTTACAGTGCTCAGGTGTGAAGTCAGTCTGCATTGTATATGTTCTTTTCCTTTCTTGTTTAACCCATTCAATCCGACAGAGTTTTCGGTGCCCACGTGTCAAAGTCAGTCTGCATTGTTCGTGTTCTTTTCCTTTCTTTCTTGTTTAACCCATTCAATACTACAGAGTTTACGGCCTCAGCAGGCTTACCTGTCATACTGATGGGTACAGACGCAGGAAAAATACTGAAATCAAACCGTATTTCCTTCTCCTCCAAATCAACTTGTGGACACAGCCGGCACGCTGTTGAAGTCAGTTCCCTTGGCTTGCAGGTGACCAATATGGAGGAACAAAGAAATCGTTTCAGTGAAACAAAGTTTGATGTCAGCACGTTGCATGGGCGCGGGGCTGAATAAGTTAACCCCGTTGACAGCTGGCCCACTGTGAAACGAGATCCCTGTTGCACCAGTTTTAATTCAGTGCATTTCCTACATCGTCTGGACATTTTAGTGATGTCGTTGATTTTTGCTGAACAAAGGTCAATGTCATCTCAAGAGGAAGAAGTGCCAATGAATAATGATGACTGACGTCCTGACCTGTTAAGTTCAGCATTATCTCCGTGAGGTGACGTCCCTCTAACAAAGCATTATCTCCGTGAGGTGACGTCCCTCTAACAAAGCATTATCTCCGTGAGGTGACGTCCCTCTAACAAAGTATTATCTTCATGAGGCGACATCCCTCCTCTAACAAAACATTATCTCTGTCAGGTGACATCCCTCCTCTAACAAAGCATTATCTCTGTCAGGTGACATCCCTCCTCTAACAAAGCATTATCTCTGTCAGGTGACATCCCTCCTCTAACAAAGCATTATCTCTGTCAGGTGACATCCCTCCTCTAACAAAGCATTATCTCTGTCAGGTGACATCCCTCCTCTAACAAAACATTATCTCTGTCAGGTGACATCCCTCCTCTAACAAAGCATTATCTCTGTCAGGTGACATCCCTCCTCTAACAAAGCATTATCTCTGTCAGGTGACATCCCTCCTCTAACAAAACATTATCTCTGTCAGGTGACATCCCTCCTCTAACAAAGCATTATCTCCGTGAGTTAATTGAACTCCACCTGCCGCAGTGCTGACGTGTCACGTGCCCAGCCTCCCCAACGGGGTGGTGGAGAGGGGGGGCCAGATGATCGGCGTGGGGGAGAGCGTGACGGCCACCTGTCAGGACGGCTACGTCAGCAACATGGCGGGCGGGGGGTCGGCCTCCCTCACCTGTCTGGGGGACCGGACCCTGCAGGGGCTGGACTCCTTCACCTGTACCTGTGAGTGACGGTGACGGTGGTGGTGGTGGTGGTGACGGTGATGGTGGTGGTGGTGGTGGTGACGGTGATGGTGGTGGTGATGGTGGTGGTGGTGGCGGTGGTGGTGACGGTGGTGGTGGTGGTGGTGATGGTGGTGGTGGTGGCGGTGGTGGTGATGGTGGTGGTGGTGATGGTGGTGGTAATGGTGGTGGTGGTGATGGTGATGGTGGTGGTGGTGGTGGTGGTGGTGGTGACGGTGATGGTGGTGGTGATGGTGGTGGTGGTGGCGGTGGTGGTGACGGTGGTGGTGGTGGTGGTGATGGTGGTGGTGGTGGCGGTGGTGGTGATGGTGGTGGTGGTGATGGTGGTGGTAATGGTGGTGATGGTGACGGTGATGGTGATGGTGGTGATGGTGACGGTGATGGTGGTGGTGATGGTGGTGGTGGTGATGGTGGTGGTGATGGTGACAGCGATGGTGGTGGTGGTGGTGACGGTGATGGTGGTGGTGATGGTGGTGGTGGTGGTGACGGTGATGGTGGTGGTGGTGGTGGTGACGGTGATGGTGGTGGTGATGGTGGTGATGGTGGTGGTGGTGGTGGTGACGGTGATGGTGGTGGTGGTGATGGTGGTGGTGATGGTGGTGGTGGTGATGGTGGTGGTAATGGTGGTGGTGGTGATGGTGATGGTGGTGGTGGTGGTGGCGGTGGTGGTGATGGTGGTGGTGGTGGTGGTGGTGATGGTGGTGGTGATGGTGATGGTGACGGCGATGGTGGTGGTGGTGGTGGTGGTGACGGTGGTGGTGGTGGTGATGACGGTGATGGTGATGGTGATGGTGGTGGTGGTGATGGTGGTGGTGATGGTGGTGGTGGTTATGGTGGTGGTGATGGTGGTGGTGATGATGATGGTAATGGTGGTGATGGTGGTGGTGATAATAGTGGTGACGGTGATGGTGATGATGGTGATGATGATGATGATGGTGATTATGGTGGTGATGGTGATGGTGATGATGATGATGGTGACGATGATGATGGTGGTGATAATGGTGATGATAATGCTGGTGATGTGGTAATGGTGATGATAATGATGGTAATGATGATAATGGTGATGATAATGATGATGATGATGTTTGTATGGATGTGCGCGCGCGTGCGTGCGTGCTTGTGCCTGCGTGCGCACGCTCATGTGTGTGTGTGTGTGCGTGTGTGTGTGTGTGTGTGTGCGTCTGTGTGTCTGTATGTTCGCACGCGTGACCTATGCTTTTGTGTCCAGACCGAAGCAAATGCCAGGAGGATCCCGACTACTGCCAACAGCTGTGCCAGGACTCGGAATTCCAGAACCGGACCTGCTCTTGCCTGGACGGCTACACACTGAACGCAGACCTCAGGACTTGTGCCAGTCAGTCAGCGCTCTTTTTTCTTTTTTTTTATATGCCTTCTTCTCTCATTCAACGTTTCCACAGTTCGTGCGTTTGTCCATCGACATGTTTTCTGCTGTGGCCGTTGTTCAGAGTCACCTGAAAATGGACACGAAACGAAAGTGGGATGGAAACATTGAAATAACGAGGGCAGTGACATGTTTCTCCTACCAAGGATCTTATATCTTATATTAACCCATGTCTTGGGTTATTGGGAAACATAAAGTCATGTGACGGATATATATATATATGCATCATCGGAGGAATGTCATTGCCCACGTTATTCACAATGTCTCTCTCTCTCTCTCTCTCTCTCTCTCTCTCTCTCTCTCTCTCTCTCTCTCTCACACACACACACACACACACACACACACTCACTCACTCACTCTCTCTCTCCCTCCTCCTCCCCCCTCTCTCTCTCTCCACACACACACGCGCGCGCGCGCGCGCACACACACACACACACACACACACACACACACACACACACACACACACACACAGATATATATAATATATATAGTTCTTGTTGTCTGTCGCTGCTGCTGCTACTGTTGGTGGTAGTGGTGGTGATGGTAGTGATGTTGATGATGATGATGATGATGGTGATGGTAATGATGGTAGTGATGGCTGTAGTAGAAGAGGTAGCACAAGTAGTAATGGGTGTCGTTGTTTGGTACGAAGTACTCATACAAAGACCACATCACGAATGAAGAAGTCAAGAGACGCATCCGCAATGAAATCAGGCCCTATACTGACCTTCAAACACTCGCCAGACAACGAAAACTGAAGTGGTTTGGTCATGTCACACGCTCCTCTGGTCTTGCTAAAACAGTCTTACAATGCACAGTGAGGGGAGGAAGAAGAAGAGGCTGAAGAAGAGATGGGAGGACAACATTCGAGAGTGGACAGGCATGGAGCTGAGAGACACCCTGAGAGCGGCCGAGAGACGCGAGGACTGGAGTAAGGTGGTTGACAAAGCTTCAAAGGCGCCCCAAAGGATTCGGAATCTGAGGGATCGGTGACGGTGACGGTGACTCAACAGTATCGTTATCGCTGTCGTTGTTATCGTTATTATTGCTGCTGCTGCTGTGATTATTCCATGTGGCCCACTCACGTGTTATCTGTTCCCATGCAGACATTGACGAATGCGCCAACAACTCAGCGGGGTGTGACCACACGTGCACGGACATCTCGGGTGGCTACCAGTGCAGCTGCGACCCGGGCTTCGTCCTCTTCTCCTACAACGGCGTTCAGGGCCACTACCTGGCCCACAATGAGGACGGCCACAGGCCGGGCGACGTCAGGCGCTTCAACCACACCTGTCTGCGTACGTTTCTACATCTGTGTGTGTGGGTGGGGGGAGGGGGGGGGAGAGTGTAAGGAAGGGGTGTG
Organism: Babylonia areolata; assembly: GCF_041734735.1. Taxonomy (NCBI): domain Eukaryota; kingdom Metazoa; phylum Mollusca; class Gastropoda; order Neogastropoda; family Buccinidae; genus Babylonia; species Babylonia areolata. The sequence continues at coordinate 2,188,188 of NC_134893.1, forward strand.
TGAGGGCTGTGGATATGTGTGCGTGTGTG
>NC_134893.1:2190716-2210716 GCF_041734735.1 Babylonia areolata
TGTGGTGTGGTGTGGTGTGTGTGGTGTGGTGTGGTGTGAGTGGTGTGGTGTGGTGTGTGTGGTGTGGGGTGTGGTGTGGTGTGGTGTGGTGTGGTGTGGTGTGGTGTGTGTGGTGAGTGTGGTGTGGTGTGGTGTGTGTGGTGTGGTGTGGTGTGATGTCGTGTCGTGTGGTGTGTGTGGTGTGGTGTGTTTAGTGTGGTGTGATGTGTGTGGTGTGGTGTGGTGTGGTGTGGTGTGGTGTGATGTCGTGTCGTGTGGTGTGGTGTGGAGGCGTCACTGCGTTCGGACAAATCCATAAACGCTACACCACCTCTGCTAGACCAGCAGCATGACCCCACGCGCCTTGGTCAGGCTTGGAGTGCATGGATATATATTTGTTGGTGTATCAGAGTGAACTACTTCTACATGATTCGGCCAGAGGGACAGCATTCTTGTTGCCATGGGGTCTTGTTCTGGTGCGTGAGGTGCGTGCCGCACACAGGACCTCGGTTTATCGTCTCATCCCAAGGACTAGACGCCCAGACTGATTTTTCAGTCAAACTTGGGAGAAAGGGCGAAAGAGGGATTCGAACCCACACCCTCACGGACTCTCTGTGTTGGCAGCTGAGGGTCTTATTCATCATTCTGCCACCTTCCTTACAGGTACCTAACAGGTAACTCTCGTTTAATCGGTTCAATCGGGCGCAATAGTCGAGTGGTTAAAGCGTTGGACTGTCAGTTTTAGGGTCCCGGGTTCGAATCTCGGTAACGGCACCTGATGAGCAAAGGGTGGAGATTTTCCGATCTCCCAGGTCAACATATGTGCAGGCCTGCTTGTACCTGAACCCTCTTCGTGTGTATACGCAAGCAGAAGATCAAATACGCATGTTAAAGATCCTGTCATCTATGTAAGCGTTCTTTGGGTCGTGTAAACAAGAATATACCCAGCATGCACCTCACCCCTGAAAACAGAGTATGGATGCCTTCATGGCGGGTAAATAAACAAAACGGTCATAAATGTATATTGTTACATGTCTGTCTGAGTGTGTATGTGTGCGTGCCTGAAATCTCATTGAATGACACAGGAAACGAATGATAAGCACCTAGTGGCAGCCGTCAGTCGGCTCTACCCAGGTAGGCAGCCTGTTGTGCAAATGACTCCGTGTTTGTAAAGCACTTAGAGCTTGGTCTCCGATCGAGAGTTAGCGGTTTGTAAGTATCCATGGCGTTGACCCTCATTCATTCATCAGTCAAATCTGGTTTACTCGGTGAATGACCCCTGTGTGGCACAGCGGCGGTGTGTCTGCCGGACACGGTGGTGGACGCCCAGAACCCGGCAGTGCTGGTCCCCACGGGGCAGGTCCAGCTGGGGCACACAGTCACCCTCACGTGCCACGTGCCCGGCATGCCCGTCTTCAGCCGCTCGCGCCAATGCGTCTACCAGCAGGGCCGCTACCAGCTTGTTGGAGGCGACTACGACTGTGGCTGTACGTGTGTGTGTGCGTGTGTGGGTGGGTGGAGAGGAGAGGGGGGGTCTGTGTGTGTGTGGCGGGGGAGGGACGGGGAGGTGGGGGGAGAGTGTGTGTGTGGGAGGGGTGGCTGTGTGTGTATGGGGGTGGGGGGATGTAGGGGTGGTGGTGTACGTGTGTGTGTCTGTGTGTGTGGGGGGGGGGGGGGGGTGTACGTGCGTGTGTGTATGTGGGGAAGTGTGCGTGTGTGTGTGTGGAGGGGGGGGTGGGTGTGTGCGTGCGTGCGTGTGTGTGTGTGTGGGTGGGTGTGTGTGAGTGCGTGCATGCGCGCTCGCGTGTGTATATGCGTGTGTTTGTGTTGGCTGTGGGAGGAGGGATAAAGATGTTTCTTGAAGCACCATGGTACCAATACTGTTCATTAAACCACTTACCAGATCTGAGGGATACATTCATCCATACAAGCCAGTTAAAAGAATATAACTACTGTGTATACGCTGCCGATTCATGGTGACGATGATGATGATGATGATGATGATGATGATGAAGATAGAGATGGTGAAGAAGAGGAACAAGAAGAAGAAGAAGAAATCATAACGATCAGAATGTGAAACAGTTAAACAACCGTGATGACGATTGATAACGAAAGTGATCTTGATGACGATGATTACAATATCTGTAACGACGACGACGACGATGATGATGATGATGATGACGATGATGATAACAACGATGATGACGATGATGACGATGACGTTGACGATGATGACACGACGACTGATACTGTCCCCGTCCCTCCCTCTCCTCGCGCAGTCATCGACTGCGGGGCTCCGGACCAGGTGTCTGGCAGTGTGTACGGGGGCTTCAACCACCGCAACACCACCTTCGGGGCCAGCTTCCAGTTCTCCTGCCAGAACCTGTACACCCTGAGGGGCAGCAGCGAGGCCGGGGACACCACTGTCAGGTGCCTCACCTCGGGCACCTGGGACTTCGGCAGTCTGCGCTGCGAGGGTCAGCAGTTTGGGGTTTTGGTTTTCTTTGTTTATTTGTTGTTCGTGTTGTTTTCGTTGTAGTTTGGAAGACTGACCAGTTATTTCCATGTTGTTTTGTTGTTTGGAGGGTGATCCTTCATCTTCATATTGTTTTTGTTGGTTTTTGTAAGGTGACTAGTTATTTTCACGTTGTTTTTGTTTTTGTGGTGGTTTTGTTTGTTGTTTTTGTTGTTTGGAATGTGACCACTTGTGTTCATGCTGTTTTGTTGTTGTTTGGAATGTGACCACTTGTGTTCATGCTGTTTTGTTGTTGTTTGGAATGTGACCACTTGTGTTCATGCTGTTTTGTTGTTGTTCGGAATGTGACCACTTATGTTCATGCTGTTTTGTTGTTGTTTGGAATGTGACCACTTGTGTTCATGCTGTTTTGTTGTTGTTCGGAATGTGACCACTTATGTTCATGCTGTTTTGTTGTTGTTCGGAATGTGACCACTTGTGTTCATGCTGTTTTGTTGTTGTTTGGAATGTGACCACTTATGTTCATGCTGTTTTGTTGTTGTTTGGAATGTGACCACTTGTGTTCATGCTGTTTTGTTGTTGTTCGGAAGGCCTTCCTTTATAGTCATATTGCTTTTGTTTGGTGTTTTCATGGGATTGTAACCAGTTATCTCCATGTTGTTTTCGTTGACGTCTGGGAGGTGGACCAGTTATCTCCATGTTGTTTTCGTTGACGTCTGGGAGGTGGACCAGTTATCTCCATGTTGGTTTCGTTGAGACGGTCTGGGAGTTGACCCGGTTATCTCCATGTTGTTTTTTCGTTGACGTCTGGGAGGTTGACCATTTATCTCCATGTTGTTTTTCGTTGACGTTCTGGGAGGTGGACCAGTTATCTCCATGTTGTTTTCGTTGACGTCTGGGAGGTGGACCAGTTATCTCCATGTTGTTTTCGTTGACGTCTGGGAGGTGGACCAGTTATCTCCATGTTGTTTTCGTTGACGTCTGGGAGGTGGACCAGTTATCTCCATGTTGTTTTCGTTGACGTCTGGGAGGTGGACCAGTTATCTCCATGTTGTTTTCGTTGACGTCTGGGAGGTTGACCAGTTATCTCCATGTTGTTTTCGTTAAGGTCTGGAAGCAGAACCTTTAACCTTTTTTTTTGTTAAGCTGACACATGGCTGTGGATATAGTGAAGTGACACATGGCTGTGGGTATAGTGAAGTGACACATGGCTGTGGGTATAGTGAAGTGACACATGGCTGTGGGTATAGTGAAGTGACACATGGCTGTGGGTATAGTGAAGTGACACATGGCTGTGGGTATAGTGAAGTGAAGCAGGGCTGTGGGTATAGTGAAGTGACACATAGCTGTGGGTATAGTGAAGTGACACATAGCTGTGGGTATAGTGAAGTGACACATGGCTATGGGTATAGTGAAGTGAAACATGGCTGTGGTATAGTGAAGTGACACATGGCTGTGGGTGTAGTGAAGTGACACATGGCTGTGGGTATAGTGAAGTGACACATGGCTGTGAATATATAGTGAAGTGACATGGCTGTGAGTATAGTGAAGTGACACATGGCTGTGGGTATAGTGAAGTGACACATGGCTGTGGATATAGTGAAGTGACATAGCTGTGGATATAGTGAAGTGACACATGGCTGTGGGTATAGTGAAGTGAAACATAGCTGTGGGTATAGTGAAGTGACACATGGCTGTGGGTATAGTGAAGTGAAACAGGGCTGTGGGTATAGTGAAGTGACACAGGGCTGTGGTTATAGTGAAGTAACATAGCTGTGGATATAGTGAAATGACACATGGCTGTGGGTATAGTGAAGTGACACATGGCTGTGGGTATAGTGAAGTGAAACATAGCTGTGAGTATAGTGAAGTGACATAGCTGTGGGTATAGTGAAGTGAAACATGGCTGTGGGTATAGTGAAGTGACACATGGCTGTGGGTATAGTGAAGTGACATAGCTGTGGGTATAGTGAAGTGATATATGGCTGTGGGTATAGTGAAGTGAAACATAGCTGTGGATATAGTGAAGTGACACATGGCTGTGGGTATAGTGAAGTGACACATGGCTGTGGGTATAGTGAAGTGAAACATAGCTGTGAGTATAGTGAAGTGACATAGCTGTGGGCATAGTGAAGTGAAACATGGCTGTGGGTATAGTGAAGTGACACATGGCTGTGGGTATAGTGAAGTGACATAGCTGTGGGTATAGTGAAGTGATATATGGCTGTGGGTATAGTGAAGTGAAACATAGCTGTGGATATAGTGAAGTGACACATGGCTGTGGGTATAGTGAAGTGACACATGGCTGTGGGTATAGTGAAGTGACATAGCTGTGGATGTAGTGAAGTGACACATGGCTGTGGGTATAGTGAAGTGAAACATAGCTGTGGGTATAATGAAGTGACACATGGCTGTGGGTATAGTGAAGTGAAACAGGGCTGTGGGTATAGTGAAGTGACACATAGCTGTGGATATAGTGAAGTGAAACATGGCTGTGGGTATAGTGAAGTGACACAGGGCTGTGGTTATAGTGAAGTAACATAGCTGTGGATATAGTGAAATGACACATGGCTGTGGGTATAGTGAAGTGAAACATAGCTGTGAGTATAGTGAAGTGACATAGCTGTGGGTATAGTGAAGTGAAACATGGCTGTGGGTATAGTGAAGTGACATATGGCTGTGGGTATAGTGAAGTGACATAGCTGTGGGTATAGTGAAGTGACATATGGCTGTGGGTATAGTGAAGTGAAACATAGCTGTGGGTATAGTGAAGTAACATAGCTGTGGATATAGTGAAGTGACACATGGCTGTGGGTATAGTGAAGTGACACATGGCTGTGGGTATAGTGAAGTGACATAGCTGTGGATGTAGTGAAGTGACACATGGCTGTGGTATAGTGAAGTGACACATGGCTGTGGGTATAGTGAAGTGACATAGCTGTGGGTATAGTGAAGTTAAACATAGCTGTGGGTATAGTGAAGTGACACATGGCTGTGGGTATAGTGAAGTGACACATGGCTGTGGGTATAGTGAAGTGACACGTGGCTGTGGGTATAGTGAAATGACATAGCTGTGGGTATAGTGAAGTGAAACATGGCTGTGGGTATAGTGAAGTGAAACATGGCTGTGGGTATACTGAAGTGACATAGCTGTGGATATAGTGAAGTGACACATAGCTGTGGATATATAGTGAAGTGACACATGGCTGTGGGTATAGTGAAGTGACATGGCTGTGGATATAGTGAAGTGAAACGTGGCTGTGGGTATAGTGGACACAGGGCTGTGGGTATAGTGAAGTGACATAGCTGTGGATATAGTGAAGTGACACATTGCTGTGGGTATAGTGAAGTGACACATGGCTGTGGGTATAGTGAAGTGAAACAGGGCTGTGGATATAGTGAAGTGAAACATGGCTGTGGGTATAGTGAAGTGAAACAGGGCTGTGGATATAGTGAAGTGACACATAGCTGTGGATATAGTGAAGTGAAACATGGCTGTGGGTATAGTGAAGTGAACATGGCTGTGGATATAGTGAAGTGAAACATGGCTGTGGGTATAGTGAAGTGACACATGGCTGTGGGTATAGTGAAGTGACACATAGCTGTGGGTATAGTGAAGTGACACATGGCTGTGGGTATAGTGAAGTGACATAGCTGTGGGTATAGTGAAGTGACACATGGCTGTGGGTATAGTGAAGTGACACATGGCTGTGGGTATAGTGAAGTGACATAGCTGTGGGTATAGTGAAGTGACACATGGCTATGGATATATAGTGAAGTGACACATGGCTGTGGGTATAGTGAAGTGATACATGGCTGTGGGTATAGTGAAGTGACACATAGCTGTGGGTATAGTGAAGTGACACATGGCTGTGGGTATAGTGAAGTGACATAGCTGTGGGTATAGTGAAGTGACACATGGCTGTGGGTATAGTGAAGTGACACATGGCTGTGGGTATAGTGAAGTGACACATGGCTGTGGGTATAGTGAAGTGACACATGGCTGTGGGTATAGTGAAGTGACACACTGACGCGACACGCGGCCCTCACTGTGCGGTGTGCAGGCATGCGGTGTACGGACCCGGGTAGTCCCCCGAACGGGCGTCAGGTGAACACCACGTCCTACAACCAGGGCGACCTGGTCCACTTCCGGTGTGACCAGGACGGCTTCTCCCTCAGCGACCCCTACCCCCTGACCTGCCGCCTCAACAACCAGGGCACCAGGCTGGAGTGGAACGGCACCCTGCCGGCCTGCGTCGGTGAGTCAGGAGGGGCCGGCCACCCACCCCACCCTCCCCACCCCGCCCCATCCACTCGCTGGACACCGTTTGTTGGTGTTCAGTGTTGTCCATAGACACTAACATCTCATATTTACAGCTGTCATATTACAGAATTGTTGTGTTCAGTGTTGTCCATAGACACTAACATCTCATATTTACAGCTGTCATATTACATAATTGTTGTGTTCAGTGTTGTCCATAGACACTAACATCTCATATTTACAGCTGTCATATTACAGAATTGTTGGTGTTCAGTGTTGTCCATAGACACTAACATCTCATATTTACAGCTGTCATATTACATAATTGTTGTGTTCAGTGTTGTCCATAGACACTAACATCTCATATTTACAGCTGTCATATTACAAAATTGCTAGTGTTCAGTGTTGTCTATAGACACTAACATCTCATATTTACAGCTGTCATATTACAGAATTGTTGTGTTCAGTGTTGTCCATAGACACTAACATCTCATATTTACAGCTGTCATATTACAGAATTGTTGGTGTTCAGTGTTGTCCATAGACACTAACATCTCATATTTACAGCTGTCATATTACATAATTGTTGTGTTCAGTGTTGTCCATAGACACTAACATCTCATATTTACAGCTGTCATATTACAAAATTGCTAGTGTTCAGTGTTGTCTATAGACACTAACATCTCATATTTACAGCTGTCATATTACAGAATTGTTGTGTTCAGTGTTGTCCATAGACACTAACATCTCATATTTACAGCTGTCATATTACAGAATTGTTGTGTTCAGTGTTGTCCATAGACACTAACATCTCATATTTACAGCTGTCATATTACAAAATTGCTAGTGTTCAGTGTTGTCTATAGACACTAACATCTCATATTTACAGCTGTCATATTACAGAATTGTTGTGTTCAGTGTTGTCCATAGACACTAACATCTCATATTTACAGCTGTCATATTACAGAATTGTTGTGTTCAGTGTTGTCCATAGACACTAACATCTCATATTTACAGCTGTCATATTACAGAATTGTTGTGTAGAGTGTTGTCTGACTGCACAGACACTCGGTAACTACAGAATCGGAATCAGAGTGACGGTAACTTCATTATCCCAGGAAGAGAAATACAGTGCGCTGAAGTCTGTGATGCCTACATACCACAAGTAGAACAGTAAAATACAACCATGTAGCAAAACCGTACATACCACAAGCAGAACAGTAAAATGCAACCATGTAGCAAAACCGTACATACCACAAGCAGAACAGTAAAATGCAACCATGTAGCAAAACCGTACATACCACAAGCAGAACAGTAAAATACAACCATGTAGCAAAACCGTACATACCACAAGCAGAACAGTAAAATGCAACCATGTAGCAAAACCCTACACAACAGTCCTAGCAAAGCAAGCCCGATAAAAAATATCTTTCCGCAGGTATTGATGTTACGTCTTTTGTTGAAGTTGTTTCTTTGAGCAGCAGTAGACATTCCTGTTGATTGTCCGGACAGATGTTTATAGGAGGAATAAAGTATGTACGGAAATAAGATGGATAAACAAATGCGCCTATCAGAGATGCGGCATGCAGACTTTCTGACCCCTCAAAATGGAGCTGTCTGTAGTTCCAATCAGTGGATGACTCATTTTAAAACTGTAAGACCAGAGCTGTTTGATTTTTAGTAGTATTTACCAAAAATGATACATCATTTCAACACCACAGTGCATGTGCTTGTAGGCGGATGGTTTGAGATTGTGACCACCCCAGGAAAACAGAGACAGAGAAATAGCGGAACACTTCCTTTGACCTGTCACCATTCACTCTCCACACACACACACACACACTGCCTTTTTTCCTTTCATTTTTCAAACCAGACACGGAGAAACCAGTGCTGACGGGCTGTGTCAACGAGACAGTGGCCGTGCCGCGGTATGCACGTGCCGACACAGTGCTGAGTGTGCCCACTGCCTCCGACAACGTGTACGTCAGCAAGCTGCGAGTGACGGACCCTGTGGGCGCCGCCTTCTGGCCCTCCGACACGCTGGTCATGTCCAGGATGACCGTCTTCTACACCAACGCCACTGACCACGCCGGCAACACCGCCGGCTGCGTCACCACGGCGGCCATCATTGGTGAGGATCTGGCTTAAAGACACAAACACAGCTATCGTTTTCTGTCTAGGATCTGGCTTAAAGACACAAACACAGCTATCGTTTTCTGCCTAGGATCTGGCTCAAAGAAAGAAACACAACTATCGTTTTCTGTCTAGGATCTGGCTGACAGAAACACAACTATCGTTTTCTGTCTAGGATCTGGCTGACAGGAACACAACTATCGTTTTCTGTCTAGGATCTGGCTGACAGAAACACAACTATCGTTTTCTGTCTAGGATCTGGTTTAAAGACACAAACGCAACTATCGTTTTCTGTCTAGGATCTGGCTTAAAGACACAAAAACAACTATCGTTTTCTGTCTAGGATCTGGTTTAAAGACAGAAACACAACTATCGTTTTCTGTCTAGGATCTGGTTTAAAGACACAAACACAACTATCGTTTTCTGTCTAGGATCTGGCTTAAAGACACAAACACAGCTATCGTTTTCTGTCCAGGATCTGGCTGACAGAAACACAACTATCGTTTTCTGTCTGAATAGAAATTGTAAATGCCATTTTAAAAAAGAGTCCCTCAATTTAGTCTCTCGATTTAGTTCTGATAATAAGTAGGATGAAAATTATACCTTTTTTAAACGATATATTTACTCCTCCTCCTCCAAAAGGACAACATTCCGTCCATCACCCAGTGCCCCCTGGAGATGAATGAATGGCTACGTGTCTAAAGCATTTTGCAGTGAATAGACAAACCAGTGGAAAGAAGAAGAAGTGTCTCTTCAAAGTGATAATGAATGAATGATAGACGTGTCCCACTATGACCATCAGAACAGCAGAGGAGGCAACAGCTGTCCCGACTATGTGGGATAGAATTGGATTGTAGTGGAGAGCGTCCTGCCCAAGTCTCTCGGCAATAGAGCTTGACGATAATCGGCGTTGGGTGATGCAGTAGATAAGAAGAAAATTATATTCTCTCTCTCTCTCTCTCTCTCTCTCTCTCTCTCTCTCTCTCTCTCTCTCTCTCTCTCTCTCTCTCTCTCCCAACAGACGACGTGCCGCCGACCATCGAATGCCCGCTGGAGATGGTGCGGGAGTTCACCCTGGAGAACGAGGTGATCAACGTGGTGTTCTCCCCTGGCGACCTGCTGACCCTCACGGACAACATGGGCACCAGGGTGCCAGTCTTCACGCCCCCCGAGGTGACCTTCACCTCCAACGCCGCGCAGATGTCGGCCAGCTTCCCGCCCTTCCAGGAGTACGACGTGACGGCCACGGTGCAGGACCTCACGGGCAACCCTGCCTCCTGCACCTTCCAGCTGCTCTTCAGACGTACGTGGAGATGTGGTGACTGCTGTGACTTTCCTGTCAGTCCACTGTCTTCTTTTGTTCTTTCTCCTTAAGCTGGTCTGGAACATCAAACCCAGCGTCCAGTCTTTCGGATCAGACGTTAAACCGAGGTCCCGTATGCAGCACGCAGTTGGCGCACTGAAAAAGAACCCATGACAACGAGATTGTTGTCCTCTGTCAACATTTTTCTGTAGAAGAAATCCACTCTGAAATGTATACATAGAGAGACAGACAGACAGAGAAAGATACAGACAGAGAGAGATGTATATCTATCATATCACAGAGAGAGAGGGGGAGGGGGAGAGAGAGATGTATATCTGTGCATATCACAGATAGAGAGAGAGAGAGAGAGAGAGAGAGAGATCTATCACATCACAGAGAGGGGGCAGGGAGAGAGAGAGATGTATATCTGATAGATAGAGCGAGAAGGGGGGAGGGAGAGAAAGAGAGACGTATATTTATCTTATCACAGATATATATATATATATATATATATATATATATATATATATATCACAGAGAGGGGAAGAGAGAGAGAGAGATGTATATCTGATAGACAGAGAGTGGGGGTGAGAGGGAGGGAGAGATGTATATCTGGTAGAGAGAGAGGGGGGGAGAGGGAGAAAGAGAGGTGTATATCTAACATATCACAGAGAGAGACAGATGTATATCTATCATATCACAGAGAGAGAGAGATGTATATCTATCATATCACAGAGAGAGAGATGTATATCTATCATATCACAGAGAGAGATGTATATCTATCATATCACAGAGAGAGAGAGATGTATATCTATCATATCACAGAGACAGATGCATATCTATCATATCACAGAGACAGATGTATATGTATCATACATCACGTGCACTCACAGCGGAGGGCTGCTCCCCGTTCTCCCTGCGGACCCCTGTCCACGGGAGGAAGTCGTGCACGGCCCAGCCCTCCAACCAGGGCTTCACCTGCCAGCTGTCCTGTGACCAGGGCTACGTCTTCCACCACAAGCCTGCCTCCTCCTCCATCACCTACTCCTGCAACAGGGGAGACTCCTGGAACGTGCCCGACACGCCCGCCTGCGTCCAGGCCAGTACGTGCCACCCGTCTGGCTCCTGTGTGTGTGTGTGTGTGTGTGTGTGTGTGTGTGACTTGACTTGACTTGACTTGACTTGACTTCATTTATTGTCATAAAATCCCGGAGGATTAATAGACACAACAAAGAACAAAAGGAACAAAGAAATAAACACTCATCTAATACGCATGCATTGAAATACATAGTTGGCGGGTGTTTTTTGGGTTTTGTGTGTTTTTTTTTTGACAGTCATCGTAGTTGAATAAATCACTTGGTTTTAGGATATTGTTTTGTATTTTTCTAGTGATCACATTTCATTGATGATCATACTGCTGTACAGTTGTAATTAGATGGTTTCGCAAATTATGAAATAAGATACACGTATCTAAGAAATGCAATTCATCTTCAACAACTTCACATATATCACATAACCTCTCTTCTCTGGAAATATTTGCATATCTTTCTCGTTCGATATTTAAATAACGCGCGCGTGTGTGTATGTGTGTGTATGTGTGTGTGTGTGGGGGGTGGATAGGAAGGGGGGGCGGAGTAGGTGTGGGTATGTCTTCGTGGTGCTATTTTGTTTTCTTTCTTTCCTTCCCTTTTCAAAAGACAAAATCGGTCTTTTTTTTCTATCGCCCAACCTCTTTCTTTCTTTCTTTTTTTTCTGCCTTCCTTCCTTTCTTTCTTTCTTTCTTTCTGCTTTCCTTCCTTCCTTCCTTCCTTTCTTTTTTCTTTCTTCCTTCTTTTCTTTTTTCCTTCCTTTCTTCCTTTCTTTCTTTGTTTCTTTCTTTTTTTCTGCCTTCCTTTTTTCCTTCCTTCCTTTCTTTCTTTCCCTTCTCAAAACAAATCTCTTTTTATTTTTACTATTATTTTATTTTTTTACAATCGTGAACCAGACGACACGAGCCAGCACGCCAGGTTCCGCCAGACGTTCCGCTTCACCTACACCAAGCAGGAGAGCGGCTCGTGCCCGGACCTCAGCGTCTACCGCCAGCTGCTGGAGCAAGAGCTGGACAAGAGTGAGAGCTACCTGCCCAGCCTGTGCAACGTCCAGAACCCCGCGGACCGCATCACCGGGCAGCTGGCCGTCACCGACATCGCCGAGACCGGGCCCAGCGAGGTGATTAGTGTAGTGAGGCGGGGCTCCTCCACACAGGGATATATGATGGTAAAGGGAGGCTGCACATAGGGATACATGAAGGTAAAGGGGGCTACACACAGGGATACATGAAGGTAAAGGGGGCTACACACAGGGATACATGAAGGTAAAGGGAGCTCCTACACACAGGGATACATGAAGGTAAAGGGGGGCTCCTCCACACAGGGATACCTGAAGGTAAAAGGGGCTGCACACAGGGATATCTGAAGGTAAAGGGGGGCTACACACAGGGATACATAAAGGTAAAGGGGGCTCCTCCACACAGGGATACCTGAAGGTAAAGGGGGCTGCACACAGGGATACATGAAGGTAAAGGGGGCTCCTCCACACAAGGATACATAAAGGTAAAGGTGGGCTCCTCCACACAGGGATACATGAAGGTAAAGGGATGTTCCTCCACACAGGGATACATAAAGGTAAAGGGGGCTACACACAGGGATACATAAAGGTAAAGGGGGCTACACACAGGGATACATGAAGGTAAAGGGATGTTCCTCCACACAGGGATACATAAAGGTAAAGGGGGCTACACATAGGAATACATGAAGATAAAGGGGGCTACACACAGGGATACGTGAAGGTAAAGGGGGGCTACACACAGGGATACATGAAGGTAAAGGGGGCTACACACAGGGATACATGAAGGTAAAGGGGGCTACACATAGGAATACATGAAGATAAAGGGGGCTACACACAGGGATACATGAAGGTAAAGGGGTCTACACACAGGGATACATGAAGGTAATGGGGCTACACACAGGGATACATGAAGGTAAAGGGGGCTACACACAGGGATACATGAAGGTAAAGGGGGCAATACACAGGGATACATGAAGGTAAAGGGGGCTATACACAGGGATACATGAAGGTAAAGGGGGGCTACACACAGGGATACATGAAGGTAAAGGGGGCTATACACAGGGATACATGAAGGTAAAGGGGGGCTTCTCCACACAGGGATACATAAAGGTAAAGGGGGCTACACACAGGGATACATAAAGGTAAAGGGGGCTACACACAGGGATACATGAAGGTAAAGGGATGTTCCTCCACACAGGGATACATAAAGGTAAAGGGGGCTACACATAGGGATACATAAAGGTAAAGGGGGCTACACACAGGGATACATGAAGGTAAAGGGATGTTCCTCCACACAGGGATACATAAAGGTAAAGAGGGCTACACACAGGGATACATGAAGGTAAAGGGAGGCTACACACAGGGATACATGAAGGTAAAGGGAGGCTACACACAGGGATACATGAAGGTAAAGAGGGCTACACACAGGGATACATGAAGGTAAAGGGAGGCTACACACAGGGATACATGAAGGTAAAGGGGGCTACACACAGGGATACATGAAGGTAAAGGGGGCTATACACAGGGATACATGAAGGTAAAGGGGGCTATACACAGGGATACATGACGGTAAAGGGGGCTACACACAGGGATACATGAAGGTAAAGGGGGCTACACACAGGGATACATGAAGGTAAAGGGGGCTATACACAGGGATACATGACGGTAAAGGGGGGCTCCTCCACACAGGGATACATAAAGGTAAAGGGGGGCTACACACAGGGATACGCGAAGGTAAAGGGGGCTACACACAGGGATACATAAAGGTAAAGGGGGCTACACACAGGGATACATGAAGGTAAAGGGGTGCTCCACACGGGGATACGTGAAGGTAAAGAGGGCTCCACACGGGGACACACAGAGGTAAAGGGGCCTCCACACGGGGACACACAGAGGTAAAGGGGCCTCCACACGGGGACACACAGAGGTAAAGGGGCCTCCACACGGGGAACACACAGAGGTAAAGGGGCCTCCACACGGGGACACACAGAGGTAAAGGGGCCTCCACACGGGGACACACAGAGGTAAAGGGGCCTCCACACGGGGACACACAGAGGTAAAGGGGCCTCCACACGGGGACACACAGAGGTAAAGGGGCCTCCACACGGGGACACGTTACCGAGTCAGGGAACTGTCAGGGGATGGAGACATAATAACCTTCACTTTGATTGGTTTTACCCTTTGTTATTCCGTCTGCAGACCTTTATTTATGGCCTTCGTGACCACAAAAAAACAACAACAACAACAAACAAACAAACAAAACATTTCTGATCCTGATTCCCCCCACCCCACCCCACCCCCCCCACCCGTCACGTGTCCAGGTTCAGGTCAACATCACCCTGACCTACGACCGGCGGGAGAACAAGATTTACGAGGACTGCCAGAGACTGGTTCAGATCAGCTATGAGAATGACAACTTCCAGATCACAGCGCCCTTCAGGAAGTCCTTCAACCCGCTGGGCTGTCCCGGGATTCGAACCACAGAGGGGGGCACCATGGTTGACGTGGAGTACTTCTGTCCCACGGGCAAAATGATCAAGTACACCCCGCAGGGCTACCAGGCCGCCATCGACGTTTGTGGTGAGTTGGTGGTGAGGGGGGAGGTGGAGGAGTGGTTAAAAGACGCTTTTTGGCCAGTACAGTGTCCGTGGGGGTGTAGGTTCGTATCCCCGGTCATTCTCCCAAGTTTGACTGGAAAAACCAATCTGAGCGTCTTGGTCATCAGGATGAGACGATAAACATAGCCCCGTGTGCAGCACGCACTTGGCGCACTGAAAAAGAACCCATTGTAAAATATATATACGCGTTGTCCTCGGGCAAAAGTGTGTAGAAGGAATTTATTCTGATAGGAATACAGATATACTAAGATGCTTGCACTCAAGGCCAGGCTTGCGCGAGAGTTATGCTATTGGTCAGGCATCTGTCCAAGATGTAGTGTAGCGTATATGGATTTGTCCGAACGCAGTAACGCCCCCTAGAGAAGATACATTGAAAAAATCGGGGGCGTGGGAGATAGCAGATTCCTGATCTTCTGTTGAGATGTGTCATGGCTGTGATGTTGTGGTGAGAAGATGTGTGTGTGTGTGTGTGTGTGTGTGTGTGTGTGTGTGTGTGGTGTTGGTTTTTTTTGTTGTTTTTTTTGGGGGGGGGGTTGTGGTGTGTGTGTGTGTGTGTGTGTGTGTGTGTGTGTGTGTGTGTTGTGAGATTCACATTCAAACTCAATCGTGAGTGTGAAACCCACAGTGTGTGTGTGTGCGTCTGTCTAGACATGTGTGGACTAGATGTTAAGTTTTTGTGTTGATCTGGATCGGTATTGTGGTCCAGAGAATTGTTCACGTCATATGATTGAAATACTGTGTCTGTGTGTGTGTTTGATATGGCAGACAACAGGTAACGTTCATTACTGTTACATGTGGAGAAAACATGAAAGGATTTTCATGAACAGTTCTCCACGATACGCCATGGGTTAGGAATGACAAGAAAGACGCACTTTGCTGGTCAGCATATAAACTGCAGTCATGATAATCATGGACCTTTGTGGTCAGCTGAACAATATGCAACAAAGTCAAATGTCAAGACTTACTGTATTGTATTGTGATGTGTCATTCTCTGTCAGAACAGATGTCTGTGTGTGAAATCAGGGCTGCTCTGTTCAGGGACAGTGCTTCGCCACAGTGCAGCGCCGCCTTTTTTTTTTCTTCTTTTTTTTTTGTCTACAAGCACATTGAATTGTTTGCCTATCACAGTGTTTCTGTCTACAAGCACATTGAATTGTTTGCCTATCACAGTGTTTCTGTCAACAAGCACATTGATTTGTTTGCCTATCACAGTGTTTCTGTCAACAAGCACATTGAATTGTTTGCCTATCACAGTGTTTCTGTCTCCAAGCACATTGAATTGTTTGCCTATCACAGTGTTTCTGTCAACAAGCACATTGAATTGTTTGCCTATCACAGTGTTTCTGTCTCCAAGCACATTGAATTGTTTGCCTATCACAGTGTTTCTGTCTCCAAGCACATTGAATTGTTTGCCTATCACAGTATTTCTGTCTCCAAGCACATTGAATTGTTTGCCTATCACAGTGTTTCTGTCTACAAGCACATTGAATTGTTTGCCTATCACAGTGTTTCTGTCAACAAGCACATTGAATTGTTTGCCTATCACAGTGTTTCTGTCTACAAGCACATTGAATTGTTTGCCTATCACAGTTTTTGGATTTCTTTACAGAATATTCCCAGGGACAACCCTTTGGTTGATATTGATTCTTTTACGTGCGCTATGTGCATGCTGCACACGGGTACTAAGCTTATTGTCTCATCCGAATGAATTTTGCGTCCAGACCAGCACTCAAGGTCCAGTGGAGGGGGAGAAAATACTAGCTGTTTGTGGGATTCGATCCCTTGCGCTCAGATTGTCTCACTTCCTGGGAGACACGTTACCACAAGGCCACCACCACACCTCTGTGGATTGTCTTCCCCTTTGTGCTTTATGGATTGTCTTTCCCTTGTCTTCCCCTTGTGCCATGTGGATTGTCTTCCCTTTGTGCTCTATGGATTGTCTTCCCTTTGTGCCGTGTGGATTGTCTTCCCTTTGTGCTCTATGGATTGTCTTCCCTTTGTGCTCTATGGATTGTCTTCCCTTTGTGCTCTATGGATTGTCTTCCCTTTGTGCTCTGTGGATTGTCTTCCCTTTGTGCTCTGTGGATTGTCTTCCCCTTTGTGCTCTATGGATTGTCTTTCCCTTGTCTTCCCCTTTGTGCTCTGTGGATTGTCTTCCCTTTGTGCTTTATGGATTGTCTTCCCCTTTGTGCTCTGTGGATTGTCTTCCCCTTTGTGCTTTATGGATTGTCTTCCCCTTGTCTTCCCGTTTGTGCCCTGTGGATTCTCTTCCCCTGTGTCCTCAGTGGATTGTCTTCCCCTTTGTGCTCTGTGGATTGTCTTCCCCTTTGTGCCCTGTGGATTCTCTTCCCCTGTGTGCTCCGTGGATTGTCTTTCCGTTTGTGCTCAGTGGATTGTCTTCCCTTTGTGCTCTGTGGATTGTCTTCCCCTTTGTGCTCTGTGGATTGTCTTCCCCTTTGTGCTCTGTGGATTGTCTTCCCCTTTGTGCTCTGTGGATTGTCTTCCCTTTGTGCTCTGTGGATTGTCTTCCCCTTTGTGCTTTATGGATTGTCTTCCCTTTGTGCTCTGTGGATTGTCTTCCCGTTTGTGCTCAGTGGATTGTCTTCCCTTTGTGCCCAAGTGGATGAATAAGGGCGGTGTACTGTGGATGAATAAGGGCGGTGTACTGTGGATGACTAAGGGCGGTGTACTGTGGATGACTAAGGGCGGTGTACTGTGGATGAATAAGATGAATAAGGGCGGTGTACTGTGGATGAATAAGGGCGGTGTACTGTGGATGAATAAGGGCGGTGTACTGTGGATGAATAAGATGAATAAGGGCGGTGTACTGTGGATGAATAAGATGAATAAGGGCGGTGTACTGTGGATGAATAAGGGCGGTGTACTGTGGATGAATAAGATGAATAAGGGCGGTGTACTGTGGATGAATAAGATGAATAAGGGCGGTGTACTGTGGATGAATAAGGGCGGTGTACTGTGGATGAATAAGATGAATAAGGGCGGTGTACTGTGGATGAATAAGATGAATAAGGGCGGTGTACTGTGGATGAATAAGGGCGGTGTACTGTGGATGACTAAGGGCGGTGTACTGTGGATGACTAAGGGCGGTGTACTGTGGATGACTAAGGGCGGTGCCCTGTGGATGAATAAGGGCGGTGCAGTGTGGATGACTAAGGGCGGTGTACTGTGGATGACTAAGGGCGGTGCCCTGTGGATGAATAAGGGCGGTGTACTGTGGATGAATAAGGGCGGTGTACAATGGATGAATAAGGGCTGTGTACTGTGGATGAATAAGGGCGGTGTACTGTGGATGAATAAGGGCGGTGCCCTGTGGATGAATAAGGGCGGTGTACTGTGGATGACTAAGGGCGGTGTACAATGGATGAATAAGGGCTGTGTACTGTGGATGACTAAGGGCGGTGTACAATGGATGAATAAGGGCGGTGTACTGTGGATGACTAAGGGCGGTGTACTGTGGATGAATAAGGGCGGTGTACTGTGGATGAATAAGGGCGGTGTACAATGGATGAATAAGGGCTGTGTACTGTGGATGAATAAGGAGGGTGTACTGTGGATGAATAAGGGCGGTGTAGTGTGGATGAATAAGGGCGGTGTACTGTGGATGAATAAGGGCGGTGTACCGTGGATGAATAAGGGCGGTGTACTGTGGATGAATAAGGGCGGTGTACAATGGATGAATAAGGGCTGTGTACTGTGGATGAATAAGGGCGGTGTACTGTGGATGAATAAGGGCGGTGTACTGTGGATGAATAAGGGCGGTGAAGTGTGGATGAATAAGGGCGGTGTACTGTGGATGAATAAGGGCGGTGTACTGTGGATGAATAAGGGCGGTGAAGTGTGGATGACTAAGGGCGGTGTGCCCTGTGGATGAATAAGGGCGGTGTACTGTGGATGAATAAGGGCTGTGTACAATGGATGAATAAGGGCTGTGTACTGTGGATGAATAAGGGCGGTGCCCTGTGGATGAATAAGGGCGGTGTGCTGTGGATGAATAAGGGCGGTACACGGTGTGTCTCGTTGCAGTGTCGTGTCCGGAAGGCACGCGCATCGTGGGCAGCATGTGTGAGCTGTGCCCTCAGGGCACGTACAGCCCCACCCCTGCCCGCCCCGGCTGTCTGTTCTGTGACCCCGGCACCTCCACCTACACTGTGGGGGCGGTCTCCAAGGCAGAGTGCACTGGTGGGTGGGGAGAGGAGTGTGTGAGTGTGTGTGTGTGTGTGTGTGTTGTTTTGTGTTGTGTCTGTGTCTTTTTCTGCAGTGTATGTCTGTAAATCAGAGACTGACAAAAGCAAACGTTTGGCCAACAGCAAATGTGAGAGCTGTGTGATGAACTGTTTCTCCACTGCGATGGGAATTCACTTTTAGGTCTTTTGTGAAGGACTGTGACTCTCACACCAAGAGACAAGACTGCACTGTTTCAAAGACTGCAAGCAAGATGGCATTTGGGGACCATCCCCAACGCCGACTGTCCAAAAGCCCTCTTTGCCGTGAGAGTAGGTTTGTGACTTGGGCAAGACACTCTCCACCATAGTCACTCTCCACGGTAGATACCATAGACACTCTCCACCATAGACACTCTCCACCATAGACACTCTCCACCATAGATACCATAGACACTCTCCACCATAGACACTCTCCACCATAGACACTCCACCATAGTCACTCTCCACCATAGACACCATAGACACTCTCCACCATAGTCACTCTCCACCATAGTCACTCTCCACCATAGACACTCCACCATAGTCACTCTCCACCATAGACACTCACCACTATACTCACTGTCCACCGTAGCCACTCTCCACCATAGTCACACTCTCCACCATAGTCACTCTCCACCATTGTCACACTCTCCACCATAGTCACTCTCCACCATAGTCACTCTCCATCATAGACACCACCATAGTCACTCTCCACCATAGACACCATAGACACTCTCCACCATAGACACCATAGTCACACTCCACCATAGACACTCTCCACCATAGACACTCACCACTATACTCACTCTCCACCGTAGCCACTCTCCACCATAGTCACACTCTCCACCATAGTCACTCTCCACCATAGTCACACTCTCCACCATAGTCACTCTCCATCATA